>NC_133663.1:136783767-137028484 GCF_037893015.1 Macrotis lagotis | reverse complement strand
CCAGAAAAATAATCTCCCTTCATGAAGCAGACATGTTCTAGTTATTTGAACTTTATCCTTATGATTGGAAAATCTTATTTCATTGTAGACTAGGTAAGGAAATTAACTAATGAAACCTAATTAAGAACACCTACAGTTATGAAAACATCTGGTCAGCAAACTTATATACTCTCAGATAATCTTTAAAGAAAAGAAGCCTAGAATCAAGGAAGCACAGTTTAAAGGGGTGGGGGGTTGGATATAATGTAGTTGACATGTTTTACCTGTAATATATCTATTCTTTACCTATTTTTAAAATAATTAGTCCCTGTTGAAGCTCAAGGTCTGTAGGAAGTGCAGTAATTTACTAATCTTCCTATATGAATCCATCTGGTCCTTTCTTCATAGTCTTGTTCTCCCTTTCAATTTGCTTGCATCGCTCTTGGAATACCTAAACAGATAGCAAACTGATTTTAATTCTTCAATTACATGGAACACAACTGCAAGCAATAAATCAATTAATGGATCTATTGATGTATTGAAAAGAAATGGGATTCGTTGCCTCATTGTATTGTTTTGAAGAAAGCATAAATCTTAAAAATAAGAAAAACATGCATTCTTATTCAAGGACACTACATGAAAGATATACAGAAGAAACACATGTTAAAACTAGAAAAGAATAAAATGATTGTATTCTTCTATTTTCAGATTGTATTGGGAAAATATTGAAAAACTTCACATCAATTTAATGGACTTTCTCTGGAGTTGCTGAAATCTACTCTACCCCACCCCAGCCTGTCAAGAACAAGAACCAATAAATTCTCAACTATGCTAAATAATCTTTACAAAAATGTCACAATTCTGACAATAGTCACCTCCCCTTCCTGCCCCACCAAAATAAAGATTTCAAGTTTTATAGGACCTTCTACAACTTCAGTTAAATGATTTAATCTTCAATGACTTAATGAGAGGGATAGAGCTAAAAAGTTAGAGTCAAGCAAAGACTTGCCTGGATTATCTCAAATTATCCTCCCAACAATATTACAATAACACTGTAAAATGAATTCTGGAACACCAAGACTAATAAAAAGATGGGAAAAACTTTTCCTGAGAAAAACTTATAAGGTTGCAGGTTAAGGTCTGTCTTATTGTTGAGTGGAGTACAGTACAGAAAATACCCATACTCCAGCATTTTAGGAAAGGATGTGACCTGGAAAGGTAGCAAAGGATATCATTAGGGCAGAATAGCAGCCCCTGGGAAATCAGGAGCAACCCCCAACAATAATGAATGGTGTCCAACAAGATAGTAAACCAGCAGTAGGTTGTTTGGGTTATTGACTATGTGGCATGAATTTTAAGAACTCTTAGCCCAGACATGGCAAAAATTTCAGATATCTGGGGACAATAGGTGGTTTAAAGCACCAACCCTGAGTGAGGAGGACAAATTCAAATCCAGGCTCAGACACTTAATAATTATCTAGTTGTATGAACTAGGGCAAGCAACAAACCCATTTCCTTGCAAAAAATAAAAAAAAAATTAGACCCTTGTTCAGAAAGAGATTAAAGGGGAGCTAATGCATTTATTGCATTTTCCAAATAATCCAAGACTCTGAAGCATTTTCAAGGTGAGCAAGAATACTACTTCTTTAAAGTCTACAGCTCAAGGATAGTAGGCACCCTGGTCAAAATACCAGGATAAGAATGAATGCTCATGGCCCCTACCATGGAAAGAAGAGCAGTGGCTGCACCTTGGAAGAAGTGAAAACATAGAGATTCCCAGAACTATTTCTGAAAAACAGTAGCAAAAAACAAACAATCAACAAAAGAATAAAAAAAAACTGGAAGTTGGGACAGTGCCACTCTGTGCTAAGGGCACAGTCCAAAATTAACAAATTTAGAGTTCAAAAAATAGACTGAAAAAATGAGGAAACAACTAAAAATAATGACAATAGGAAGTTCTTATGGGGATAGAGAAAGATAAAAAAGATATAAAGATAAAAAGAAGGGATGAAAAATATCTTAGTCAATAGTTTTCTTTCTCTAATTTTGCTCTTCTTGGTTTAATTATCTGAACAATATTTGTGTTACAAAAGAAATTTCCTAAGGCTACATTATTTGCCTTTTTTTCCTAAATAGTTTATATAGTTTTGGAATAAATTGTTCTTTAAATATTTTCTAGAATTCCCTTTTGGGAAATTTTGGACTGGGTTGAAGCCTGTAAATGACTGCTTCCATTTATCTTTCTAATCTAAATTTATGTTAGTATTCTATTTTCTCTTCTTTTAATCTGAACAATTCAAATATTTTTGTAAATATTCATCTATTTCTTATAGATATCATATTTATTGCCATATAATTGGGGAAAATAGTTCCTTAATAACTACTCTAATTTCCTCTTCATTGGCAGTGAATTGATCCTTTTTATTTCTGATGCTGGTAATTTTATTTTCTTCTTAAGTTTGTAAATCAAATTAACTAATGGATTACCATTTTATTGATTTTTTTTCTAAAAACCAGTTCCTAAATTTATTTATTATTCAATAGTTTGATCATTTTTAATTTTATTAATCTCTCCATTGATTTTTAGAGTTTAAAAATTTGTGTTTCATTAGGGATTTTCAATATGTTCTTTTTCTAGTTTTCTTTTAACTTTTTTAGTTTCAAATTCATTATTAGTCCAATTCATTGGACTGTTCTTTCTCTATTTTTTGCAATAAGGATTTAGTGATATAAAATTTTCTCTATTGGCATCCATGATTGTATTAAAATGATTTTAGTCATAATCCTTTATAAAGATGCAAATAAAATCAACTGAAAAATATCTTATACCTATAAGATTTAATAGATAGATAGAAAAGAAAAATGACAAAAGTTATGAGGATATGTGGGAAAATTGGGCCACTAATGCACTCTTGGTGGATGTATGAACTGATCCAAAAATTCGACAGAGGAATTTGGAGATATTCCAAAAGGGGAAAATCTTCACACCTTTTGACTTAATACTAATTATGCTCCCTAATATTTTTAAAAACTGGAAAAATTGTTATATGCAAATATATTCATAATATATTCTGTGGTGCCAAAAAATTGGAAATAGAAAGAGGCTCATTATTTGAAAAATATTTGAACACTTTTATATGACTGTCATGAAGTGATTTTGTGTTATAAAAGCATTTCCAAAAACAACCTTAAATGATGCCTTTAAACAGACCCCAAGCAAAAGAACCCACAAAAATAGAGTGAAATAATTTTTCAGTTCAAGATACCTTGGAGGAACTTCAGAAAAGTTTTCCCATGTGTATTAAAGGAATGAAAAAGCAGGAGAGATGGTAAATCAGTGGGAGGCTCTTGGCCACAGTGCAACTCAGATCCTGAATCAGTAAATGTATAGCAATGAGGGTCCCAAAACCATCTCAGCAGGCAAAGTTCAAGCACAAAAAAGTGGGTGTAGCAGGTGGGATAGTGTGGACCTATAATAATGCAGGGAGACCGGTAAGGACCTGAGATGCCAGAGAAGAAAGGCAAGGCTAAGACCTGGGGTCACTGGCATATATATACATATGTATTTATGTGTGTCATGTGTGTATGTATGTTATTCCCAGGTGCATAGATCACCTATTAAAATGAACAAAAATGCTACAAGAGTGCTACCAGTACAAAGTTACTATTTCCATAGGGACAATTAAAATATCATCTTAGAAGAGGAAAGCTAAGACAATGTGCCAACGTAAGAAACCTAAAAGGGGACAATGAAATGATTTCATAGCCAAAAACACATCTTGAAAAGCTCAAAAAAGATTTAAACAAAAAAGAAGGTAGGAAGAAGACAAATACGAAAGGAAATAAGCTATGCAGGAATATTATGAAAAACTGAATGAAGAAACGATATCTTTAAAAGCAAAGTTGGGCAAGTGGAAAATGAATCCATTAAAAATAAAATTTGCCTATGAAAATATTCATCTCAAAATAAAATTGGAAAAGTATAGTTTTAAAAAAACTGATGGAAATAAAACCCTTAAGTTTAGAAATGGGAAGATGAAAACTAATGACTCTATAAGACACCAAAATTCCATCAAACTAAACCAAAAGATGGAGAAAATAGAAGAAAATATAAAAGATCTTTTTAGGAAAAATGGCTGACCTGAAAAATTGATCCAGTACAAATTATTTGTGAATTATGATTCTACCTGAAAACAGCAAGAACAAGAAGATAAAATGTCCTTGAAAACCTCCATCCATCAGTTCCAGAAAGAGATCCCTACCTCAATTCCAAAATCAAAGTATAGCCAAATTTCAGGATGATATGCTAAAGGAGGGATAATACAGGCAGCCAAAAAGAAGCAATTTAAATACAAGGCAACTACAATCAATATTACACAGGACTTATCAACTTTAAATTTATAGAATTAGAGAACCTGGAATAAATTATTACAGAGGACAAAGGAGCATGGATTATAAGCAACAATTAGCTATTCAGCAAAATTATCCATCTTCTTCAGGTCAAAAGATGGATTTTCAATGATGTACAGGACATTCAAAATCATCTGATAAAAAGAAAATTTGATCTTCAGCCTCAAGAATCAAAAAAATATATGGAAAGGTAAACAGAAAAAAAAAAACTGTTTACATCCAGATATAGGAAAGGCAATACTTTTAACCCTTGAAAATTGTTTTTCTCTTAGAAAATTGAAAGGAGCAAACAGTCAGAGGGTGTGGAAATAAATTGATTATGATGAGAGGGTACTTATAGCTCTTGAGAATTGTATTTCTAATGGGACAGTACAGTGTGTACTTAGGCAGAGAATATGGGTATAATGTGTATGTAATGCGATCATACTTTTAGCTCTTGAGATCTACATTACCATTGTGACAGTTGAGACTGTGTATAAAACTAAAGTTGTGGGTATGAAGTGATTAAGATTGATTATGCTTATGATCCTTAGTAATTATACTTTACATTAGTAGATTTGAATGGATTGTGTTCAGATAAAGTTTGCAGGTATAAGAGAGGCATTAAGAATTAAAACATGAAAAAATTAAACTGAGAGGAAGAAGAAGCTGAAGAGGTTAATTAACATCATATTAAAAGGAACTATAATAAAAGAGG
Source organism: Macrotis lagotis (assembly GCF_037893015.1). Lineage (NCBI taxonomy): Eukaryota > Metazoa > Chordata > Mammalia > Peramelemorphia > Peramelidae > Macrotis > Macrotis lagotis. The sequence continues at coordinate 137,023,398 of NC_133663.1, read as the reverse complement.
GATAGAAGAGTCAGAGCAAACACTGACTAAACTTTTTTTCTCAACAGATTAGGCTCGAATAGTAAATAACCTATATTCTCCATTGCATATAGAATTTTACCCTTACAGGGAAATAGGGGAGGAAAGGGGAAAAAGAGTGGAAAGAGCCATTAAAAGAAGGGAAAGAAAAGGGGAAGACAAAATTTAAAAGAAAAGGAAAAGGAAAAGGAAAGGTAGCAGTGTTGAAATATGGGAGGGAAGATTGAAGGAAACAGCAGTTAGAAACAAAAAACACTGGTGATGTGACATTAGGTAAAAGAAGAGAAAAATGCAAAAATGGGGAAGATAGAATGGAGGGAAATACAGAATTATTGTTCATAACTGTGACTGTAAATGGGATGCAATCTCCTGTAAAATTATGATGGATAGAAGAGTGGATTACAAAGCAAAATCTTGCAATATGTTGTTTGGAAGGAATACAATTGAAGCAGAGATATCCATAAGATCAAGGCAAAAGGATGACACAGACTATCTTATGACTCAGCCAGGTCAAAAAAAATGGGTTAAAAATCCTGATCTCAAACAAAGCAAAAGTAAAACCATTTCTAATTATAAGGGATGAGGAAGGAAACTACATAACCCTGAAAAGTATGATAGACAATGAAGTAATATCAATATTAAAAATAAATGTTGGGCAGCTAGGTGACACAGTAGATAGAGCATTGGTTCTGGAGACAAGAGGACCTGAATCCAAATCCAGCCTCAGATACTAAATCATTACTTATCTGTGTGACCTTGGGCAGGTCACTTAACCCCACTGCCTTGCCAAAAACCAAAAACAAAAAAAAATTAAAAAATGAATGCACCAAAAAATCCAATTTCTTAGTGGAAAAGCTAAATAAGTTATAGGAAGACATAGACAGCAAAACTATATCATTGTGGACCTCAACCTCCCTAAATCAGCATTAGATAAACTTAACCAAAAAGTAGAAAAGGAAGTTATGAAAGTGAATAGGATTTTTATAGATGTAGACATGATAAATCCTCTAGAGAAAATTAAATGGTGATAGAAAGGAATGTGCTTTTTTCTCTGAGATACAAGGCACCTCCATAAAAGTTGTTCATGCATAAGAGCATAAAAAACTAATTATAAAATTAAGAAAGGTAGAAATATCAAATGCAACATTTTTAGATCATTATGTACTAAAAGTTATATGTAATAAATTATCAAGGAATGAAAGCAAAAATTAATTAAAGACTATATTAAAATTGAGTGGGTTAAACAACAAATCATAGATATAATCAACAACTTCATGAAGATAATATAAGTGATGGGACATAATACCAAAATTGTGTATTGCAGTTGATGCAGTTATTAGCAGAAATATTACATCTCTAAAAACTTGCATGAATAAAATATAGAGGAGATCAGCGAATTGGGCATGTAACTAAAAAATTTAGGATAGCAACTTAATAGTCTCTAATTAAATAGAAATTTATGTTCTGAAAATTGTTGTAGAAATCGGTGAAATTTAAAATAAAAAAATATTGAACTAATAAATAAAGCTAAGTGTTATTGTTTTTATGAAAAAACAAAATGGAAAACTTCATTAAATTTAATTACAAAAAAGGAAAGATGAAAACAAATTTAATTATATCAAAAATTAAATTAATGAAATTTCCACAAATGAGGAAGAAATTTAAGTAATGATTCAGAACTATTTTTCCCAACTATGTATGTCAATAAATATAACAATATATGTGAAATGGATGAATATTTACAAAAATATTAAATGGTTGAAATTAATGAAAGATGAAGTAAAATACTTAGATAACTTTCAGAAAAAGAAAATAATCAAGTTAACAATGAATTCCCTAAAAATATCTCCAGGATCAGATAGAACCATAAGTGAATTCTACGAAATATTCAAATAACAATTAATTCCAAAATCTATGTAAACTATTTGATAAAAATAAATGAAGAACGGCTTCTGCCAAATTAATTTTATGTCACAAACATCAGACTTATACCTAAACAAGGAAAAGTTAAAACAAAGAAAATTATAAATTAATCTCCCTAATTAATGTTGGCTTTTTATTTTTAATTGATCAAATAATTGTTTGCATGTGTATATTATTAAGTTAAAAATTTTCCTTCCATACTCCTTTCCAACCCCCTTCACCTCAGTGGTAAAAAATCAGGCTAGCATTATACTTACATATTTTTGTTAAATATATTTACAGATTAGTCATTTTCATTATGAAGAATTTGGATTAAGGGAGAGAGATAACTAAGAGATAATTTTAATAATGTATTCATCAGATTCTGAAGAGTTGTTTTTTTTTTTTTACAGTTTTTCCTTGTTTACTTTGCTTTACTTCCACTGAATGGGAATGGCATTGTCCATAGCTGATCTAATATGGTTTTACAAACTCTTTAAACTTCTGGGGTGAATTGTTTCCATCAAGGTTGTTCATCTCACAATGATATTGATGTGTACATTTTCTCTTGGTTCTTAGTACTGTTTCTTTTGCTCAGCATCAGATTCTGTAAATAATTCCATTCTTCTGTAGACTCTGATCATTTGTATTCTTATAGAACAATGATATTCCATACTATTCATGTTTAGTCAGTCCCAATTGATGGGCATCAATTCTTTGCCACTACAAAAAGAGCTGCTATGAATATTTTGGTCTTGTAAGACTTTTCCGAATTTTTTTTATGATTTCTTCTGGATATAAACCTAGAACTGGAATTGTTGAGTCAAAGGGTATGAACAGTTTTATTGCTCTTTGGGCATAGTTTCTTACTGCTCTCCAAAATAATTAGATCCATTTACAACTCCACCAGCAATGCATCATCCCAATTCACCCACATACTCTCCAGCACTGATCATTTTCCATTTTTTCTCATCTTGGCCAGTCTGATAGGTATGGGGTGACACGTCACTGTTATTTTAATTTGCAGTTCTCTAATCAACAAGGATTTGGAGAATTTTTTCATGTGATTATGAATAACTTTAATTTATTCATTTGAAAACAGTATTCATATCCTTTGACCTTTTATTAATTGGGGAATGACATGCAACCTTATAAATTTGATGAAATTGTCTTTATATCTTAGAAATTATATCTATATCAGAACTCCTAGTTGTGAAGATTATTTCACAGCTTTCTGCTTTCCTTCTAATTTTGGCAGCAATGATTTTATTAGTGCAGAAACCTTTTAGTCAAAATCATTCATTTTGCCATTTATAATGTGCTTAAATTCTTGATTGTTCATAAATTTATTCTCTTTCCATAGATTTGATAGGTAGAGTATTTCTTGGTCTATTAATTTATTTATGGTGTTGTCCTCTGTTTCTAACTCCTGTGGTCTAATGAATATTGAAGCAAATTTTAAAAATAAAATAATTAAATATTTAAATTTATTAAATAGTATTTAATCTTTTAAAAATATTTTATTAGCAAAGTAATTGCAGCAAATTGTCATGGAGATAATATGCATGATCCCATAGAATTTATACTAGGTATATAGGATTGGTTCAACATTAGGAAAACTCTCAACATAACTGGCAATATCAGAAAGAAAAGTAAAATAAATCATATGTATATTTCGATAAATGCTAAAAAAACCTTTGACAAAATTTAACACCTATTAAAACACTAGAGAACATAGGGTTAAAGGAGATTTTCTTAAAATGATAAGCAGTATCTATTTAAAACAATTAGCAATTATTTTATGAAATGGGAAAAGTTAAAAGAATTACCTATAGCATCAAGGGGTAAAGAAAGGTGCTCATTATCACCACTATTAATATCATATTTGAAATATAAGTTTTAGCAAGAAATGTAGGAAAATAAAAGTAGAAAAGAATTTAGAATAGCCAATGAGGAAACAAAACCTTCACTGTTTGCAGATAATTGGAAGTTATACTTAGAGAATTTTGAACATCAACTGAAAACTACTTGCAAGAAATAACAATTTAGTCCAGTTGCAGGACAGAGAGTAAACACCATTAATCATCAGCATTTCTTTATATTAAAAATAGCAAGAAATAGAGAGGAAATATTGCATTTCAGTTGATTGTAGACAACACAAAATACTTGGTAATCTACCTCCTAAGACAAACCCAGAAACTATAGGACTACAATTACAAAACACTTTTCATACAAATAAATTCAGATCTAAGCTATTGGAAAAATGTCAATTGATCATGGGTAGACCAAGCAAAAACACTAGATGACAACTTGATATGAATTATATTGCTTATTGAGTTTCATACCAATCAAAATACAATGAATTAGATTAGAGAGCTAGACACAATAGTAACAAAATTCATCTGGAGGCACAAACAATGTCATGAATATCCAGGTAATTAATGAAAAATAAAAAAGCACAAATAAGCAGTAGTCAGTAAGGATAGTAATGTGCAGTTTGGTAAATCCAAAGACTAGATTCTAGGCTATGAACTCACTATTTACCAAAAATTTCTGAAAAAACTGGAAAATAGTATGACAAAAACTTGGCTTAAACAACATCTCATATCTTATACTGAGATATAATCAAAATTTATACAGGTTTTATATATAAAAGGTGATAGCATAAGCCAATTAGGAGGAAAACACTAGTCTGTCAGAAACTAGAGGGGGACTAGTTTATGATTAAACAAGAGATAGAGAACATTATAGACTGAAAAATGGACAGTTTTCACTATTAAATTAAACTATTTTTGCAAAATAAAACAAAATCATCAAAGATGAGAAGGAATTCAGAAATTTTAGAAACAATTTTTCTACTGATTTGAGAAGAATCAAATTCTAAAATATACAGAGAACTCAGTCATTCTCCAATTGATAAATGGTCAAAAGATATGAATAGGCAGTTTTCAGTTAAAGAAATTAAAGCTACTTATAGTCATCAGGAATACTGCTATGGATTATTATTGATTAAATTAAATTAAAACTACTCTGAGACACCAGGTCACAACTATCAGGTTGGCTAAAATGACACAAAGGGAAAAGATCAATGTTGCAGAGGGGAGAGGACATGGGAAAACAGGGACAATAATGGATTATTGATTCAATTGGGAATAGATCCAATCATTCTAGAGAATAATTCAAATCTATTCCCAAAGGGCAATAAAACTGTGTATACCTTTTGATCCAGCAATACTTCTACTAGGTCTATATATGTTAAAGATACTAAAAGAAGGGAAAAAATGACAGAAGTACAAAACTATTTATAGCAGCTCTTTTTGTAGTGGCAAAAAACTGGAAATTCTGAGAATGCTCATCAACTGAGGAATGCCTGCAAAAGATATAGTATCCAAAGGTAAGGGAAAAGTACTATTATCTAAAAAAATCATGAGCAGCCAGATTCAAGAAAACCTGGAAAGATTATGAACTTTTGCTGATTAAAGTAAGAAGAATCAAGAGAACATTAGATATTAACAGCAACATTGTGAAGTGATCAACTATGAAAGATGCTAATTCCTCTCAGCAGCAGCCTATATTCAGAAGCCGGAATACAGAGCAGTCATACCATATTTATTTTTTTAAACTTTTTATGCTTTTTTCCCTTTATTTCTCATGGTTTTTACCCTTAGTTATAATTCTTCTTTCACAACATGATAGAGATAGAAATTGTACATGTATAACTGCCATTTCCTTCTCCCATTCATTTTCTAACAATTAGGAAACTGAGGCAAATAGGATGAAGTGATTTTTCCAGGTCCTCATAGATATTAAGTACCCCAGAGATAGGATTTGGCACAGATAGGTCTGGAACTGTATCCATTTTGCTGCCTAGATGTTCTTCAATTAAAAATCGTTAATAAATTGAATTGGCGGTTAAATGTATGAGCAGAAAAAGAAGGGTGCTAGAAAATTGTGGAACTCAAAAGTTTGCAAAAAGGTAAATATTGAAAACTATCTTTGTATGTTTTTTGGAAAAAAATAAATTATAGAATTAAATTATGAGGAGGATTCTTTTATAAAAATCTGGAACATCTTGAATGAACATACAAAAAGTAAAGTGAGTAAGCCTGGGAAAACATTGTATATATGCACAAAAATTTTATAAGATGACCAACTAATTGTAAATGAGTGCTATTCTCAGTAATACAATTATCCAAAGCAATTCCAAAGTGTTTAGAGAACTTACAGAATTGGGATGCATATTCAAGCATACTATTTTTTTCTTTATTTGCTTTTTTGTTTTTATTTATTTTTGTTTTTGATATGTGTTTTTATTTGCAGCATGACTAATATGGAAATGCTTTGCATGACTTCCCAGGCATTAGATATATATCACATTGCTTTCTCTCTTATGGGGAGATCACAGCAGGAAAAAGGAGAAAGAGAATTTGGAACCCAAAATTGTAAAAAAGTTAAAATCATTTCACATATAATTGGAAAAAAACAAAATAGTTAAATTAAAAAAAATTCTCCAATAGAGATGGGGTCTACTTATCTTTGTAAAAGGATAATTGTGGGCTTTATATTAACTTACTTTTCTAAAATAATATAATAAAGAATTTTGTGGCTTCTATTTTTTCTTGCTTACTCAGTTGGATTGGTGAGAGATTAAGAAAATCTGAATTCAGAACTGATATAAACTCTAAGATGCTGTGGAAAAAAATAAATTCAGAACTTAAATTTGAACTAAAAATAAGCAAATTTAATATACTTATTCTATTAAAGTATAATTTTCAGACCTTTGAAAGTGATTTGAATATGAAAGTGCAATTCAATTTATTAACGATTTTTAATTGAAGAACATCTAGGCAGCAAAATGGATACAGTTCCAGACCTAACTGTGCCAAATCCTATCTCTGGGGTACTTATTATCTGTGAGGACCTGGAAAAATCACTTCACCCTATTTGCCTCAGTTTCCTAATCTTTAGAAAATGAATGGGAGAAGGAAATGGCAAGCCATGTTAGGATCTTTGAGAAGAAAAGCAAAAATGGGATAAAAAAAGGTTGGAAAGGCCTGAAAAAAGTCATTCATTTGGACATAGAATCAATTCCCCTGTTCTTTTTATTTTTGTTAACTCAACACTTTCAAAAACATTTAATTTATATTGTTAACTCTTTCAAGTAAAACTAGAGTGTTCATCTTTCTTGGATAAAGAATTAAACATTTTTTTTCAATCTGATAAAATCTAATCAGCATATATTTTAGTACTGTTGATACTTTGGCTATGTAGAGAATGGCACTTGAATAGATGTAGATGAAAAAAAATCTTTATGCCTCCTTAACCACCAGATATTTATAAATAGAATATATAATAATGGGTTTATAAAATTAGGTGTATAAAATCAATATATTATCTAATCTATTATTTATACGCTGATTACTTCTTACATTTTTTCCTTGATGCTGTTTCTCTTTTATTAACCAAAAAAAAGTTTTTATCATGTATTCACTCTCAATTCATAAGAGTCAGTAATGCAGTACTTAGCTTTGGGAATTGTTTAAATTGTGTAAAGAAATTATCATTTTTTAGCACTTTTAGCTCAAATATGAATTATTAATCAATAGAAGATTTAAATACCATCCCTTTCTAGATTCTCTAACTTAGATACCAAAAAAGAATATTTACTCCCTTCATATAGTTGGCAAGTCTAGGAATTCATGGATATAATAATGATGATGTTAATGACAACGATAACTAGAATTTACATATTGTTTTCAAGTTTTCAAAACTCTTTAGAAGCAATATCTCATTTGATTCCCACAACAACCCCAAATGTTGGCGCTTTTATTTTACAGATGAAGAAAGTGAAGAATATTGTAGTTAAAAAAATTGATTCTAATGATATAGCTAGCAAATTGCAAAGGTTGAGATTGAATTCAGGTCCAGTGTTTTATTCCGCATGCCTTTATTTTAAATTGTACAAATTTCTATTCTTATAATAATACATCAAAGCAAGCTATAAATTATAGTTATCTTAATTTTAGCCCAATCTTTCCATGACTTTGTAATCTCATCAACCTCATTCTCTGGGTCCAGTGGCCAGTTATCGAACAGGGTGACTGATCATTCTGGATGCAGAGAAACACTTTGGCTTTTTAAAGCTAGGTCTTTCTCGGGTCACTGTTGTAGGCTATCTCCTTTCAGTCATTCAGATTAATAAGAGACAAATTAGAAAAAGAGTCAAAAGCTACCACTTCCAAAAAAGAAGAAAAGGAATAAAAATTGTTGAGATGGTCAGACCCTTAGGGTATCTAAAAGATTAATGGAGGTGAGAAGGAAAAGAATAAAGGAGACTCTATGCAAATCCAAAAAGATCAGTCTTGGAGAGGAAGAACCTAAATTTTCTGACCAAAACAGAAATAATTGTTTTTTGAATTCACTCTGAAGCAATCAGCGGTCAAAGATGGCCAAGTGAACTTAGCCTGAGATCTATTATTGAAAGCCAAAGTAATTTGGGTCCCATAAACCCTAAAGAATATTACTCAGACTTTTCTGCACAGAGCACCTACAAGTATGAGTACTAAAAGTAGAAACAAATTTTAAAAAAGTAAGGGAAGGGAAGGCAATAAAAAGAAACAAAGAAAGGAAGAAAAGAAATGAGGATACAAAAGACAGGAGAAAATGAAAGGAAATCAAAGAAAAGGAAAGAAGGGGTAAAAACCTCATGTTCTTCATTTTCAACGACTTTGAAATGGAGACTTTTAATTGTTAGGTAAAGGGTAATATAGAACTGTTTGTGTTGAAATAGTGTAACTCAGGAAAGCTTCCTGTTAAAAAACACATTCAAATCTTTAGGTGACAGTAAACATTTTGACCAAGATAATAAGACAGGATGATGTAATAGATGGAGACTTGACCTTTGACTCAGGAAAAGCCAATGTATATCTGATTTGTTGTATAACCACATTTAATTCATTTAATCTTTCATTTCATCCAGAAGAAACCTAAGGCTATCAACTCATAGTAAAGGAAGAGGAAACTTCCTTCCCAAATAAGCTCTACATTGATATAGAAGAATAATTGCAATTTAAATAACATCTGAAGTTAAAGTGCTAATTTAAGCAGGGGCCAAAATGGAAAGTTTTTTAGAAGACAAATTCTTATTCTGGTAATGGTAGAAAAGAGATTTTATTAGACCCTTAAGTCTTTCCCTATGTGACTATAATAGCTTAATTTCCTTTATGCACATAAATGTTATTCAGAGTTTTAGACATTGCTCTGGAGACCAACTAAAATCAAAATAAAGAGTTAAAATCTGCTCTCATTGAGTTTCTAGAGCAATAATAAAATATCCTTTTGTTTTTAACCATATATTTCTACTCATATAATGAACATTATCCAGGTTTCAGGAATGCTATAATTCCTGATATTCCAAACAACCTTTATATTTGTTGGTAAAGGTTGCACTTTAAAAGAAGTATTAACACTTGCATGATTTCTCATAAGCAATCTAATGCCCCCAAAACATCAAATAGATACTTAAACATTAAATAACTTTTTTGAACCTGAATAATAAAAATGCAAAAACTTTTCTAATAAATTCTAAATTTAGTAAATATAAGATTTAGGATGCATATGTGGCTACTCATTTTTAAGTTTTGTTTTATTTTTAAAGCTGGAAAATCTGCATAATACTTCTGGGAAACAAATAAGCCTTATTATCTTCTATGCACAAACATTAACAGTTAAGAAAAGATAAGTAATTTCCGAAAAGCTACAAAGGGGTTCAGTTTTAGGAAGAAGATTATAACAAAGTGCTTTATGATTCCCTGAGCTATTTTTCAATGATTAGAAAATGTCTGTTTCAACCTTATAATCTTACTCAAATGGGTAGGCATAAATTAAAGACTTAAGGTCTGAATTTTGTTCCATTTTAAGAGATACTAAGAAGTCTATAAAATTCAGAGTCAATTTTGGAATTTTGAATAATGATTTAATTTCTAACATAAAAATTTTGGCTAAAGGCATAATTTACTATTATCTAAGAAGAAATGATATATGAAAATCAATAAAGCATACACATTTTTTGATGCAGCTTAGTTCCTTATCCTGCTTTTTTTACTCATTAATATATTTGGTATTTATGTATATAGATAAACCGAAAACTGTATGTATTTTTTTATAAAGCACAGACTTAATAATTTCCAATAAATGAATGATTGGTTAGATAAGTGTAGTAATAGACAGAAACAAATTGCAGTCAATTCTCATCTTTTATAGGGATGAAGTTTTCAGGAAATGGCACAAAATTAACAAAAAAAGTTGATACATTGACACTATGGGAAATAAGGAGTTAAGTTTTCATAATTACCCAAAACTATAATATTTCACTGGAGATTCCTGAAAAATGCAATTCTGCATTTTGTTGTGGTTGGGATAGTTAGATTTTAAAAGAAGTAGTGTTGGCATTGGTGTTGACTTTAGTGGCAGAAATAATGCTGGCCTCAGACATGGGCTGGTTAAATCATTTAATCCTGTTTTTCTCAGTTTTGTCATCTGTAAAATGAATTGGGGAGCCAAATGTCAATCCACTCCTGTGTCCTTGCCAAGAAAATCCTCAAAAAGGATTATGAAGAGTTAGACACAACTGAAAAACAAATAAATAATTTGTTAATTTTTTGGAATTTAGGAAAAAGTGTGTTAGCTCCAAAAACCAACAAAAGCTGTAATCTTTCAGTAACCATTGCTGAAATATACTTTCTGCACATAATTCCTTATAACAATTCATTAATTGGGATGTATTTTTCCCCACCTTAGTAACTATGAAATAACCCACAAAATGCAGTTCACAAAATAAAGCTTGCATTGCAAAAATTTTTGTTTCTTTCCTGGAATTCTATAACGTTTTGTTCTAACATCTCTGTAATAACTAAAACTTTTTCAGATAATATTTATTTTTCTAAATATATGAATTCTATACTGCTATAATTACTGAATAACAAATAATTTTTTAAAAAAATTAAACATTTTTTATCCTAAATTGTGTCAGATAGTAGCGTGAGAACTTTGTACTATATAGTATACTACTTTAAATCTCTCTCCCATGGCCATCCTCTGAAATGCAAGGGAGAGATTGTTAGGATTTCAGTTTCTGCTGTAGGATGATGCTGATATTTGTGATGCATTGACGCCACCTCCAGCACTCTGTCATTTATTGATTGTGGAAGGCACTAGAGACTATGAAGGACAGAACAGCATGACAGTAACTCTAAGAAATGTGTACATTTATCTTTATTTTCTCACTAAGCCAAGTCACTGATTTTGCACAATTGGTCTAGAGTTCAAATGAATTCAAAAGTTCATAGAGTTTTAAAGGAAAACAATGACATTAATGGAGAATTCTTTGTAATGGCATGTGAATCAAGATCAGTGAAGTGCTTAATAGAATATCATACATTCCATAAATTTGCAGGTATTGAAGCTCTGTCTCTCTCTGTCTCTTTGTCTCTCTGTCTCTGTGTGTGTGTTTGTGTGTCTATGATGTGTCTTTCTGTCTCTCTCTCTCTCTCTCTTTACGCAGCTAAGAATTTCACTGCTGCCCACTGGAAAGTGAAAATGAATTTGCTGATAAAATTAAATGATTACTTGTAGTTGCCTGTTGTTTGGAACTGAGACAAAACCAACCTCTAACCTGTGGGTGTCCAGAACAAAAACAGAATAGGCTAGAGATAAGACAGGCAGGACATAAACAGAAACTTAACTAATATCAGAGTGAGGAAAATAATACTTGCAAATGGATGGTCTACCCCTGCCCCAAGAAGGAGTTCTTTATGTTGCTGAGGCTAGGTCCTCTTGTACATATGAATCTTGGTCCACAAAAAAATCATTCTTAGGACTTAAGACACTATTATGGTTGGTCTTTCTTTGGACAATACTGATGTTCTTGGATCCTGTGCAAATACCCTGTCTCAAGTCTTGGAAACCATGATTATTCTGAGTGTTATAGAATGAAAATTCACTGATGGGAACAGGAGTTCAGTCCATGGCAGTTACAAGGAGCAGGGGTTTTGAAGATGAGATTAATGGCCCCAGGAATTAATAAGAACTAGAGCCTTGGTTGAATAACTGATGCTGGGCCAAGCAATTCACTGTGTTAGATGGTAATTCATGTACAGCAGAAAGAATGACTGTTATCCTGAGCTCAGAGAACAGACATTTTGCTGCTAGGTGACACAGTGGATAGAGCACCAGTCCTGGAGTCAGGAGTACCTGAATTCAAATCTGGCCTCAGACACTTAATAATTACCTAGCTTTGTGACACTGGGCAAGTCACTTAATCACATTGCCTAGCAAAAAAAGAAAAAAGACCAAAAAAAGGAAGAAAGAAACTACCTACTAGTAAAATTTTGTCATAAAAAATATGAAGAGATCTTTGGGACCCAGGGCAAATTCATATATTAGTATCTGTCTCTACCCTCTAATACAAGAATTGATAAAGACAATTATTTTATTTTTTGCCCTCTCCCTGCATTAGTGAGTTTCTTGAAGTCAAGGACGTTCTTTTGTCTTTGTATCAACTTACTTAGCACTTACTAAACACTTGTTGAGTGACTGAATCTCCACTCATAGGAATATATTATATAAATATATATATATATATATATATATCCCTATTTATAGACAGAAATATAGATAGATAGATAGATAGATAGATAGATAGATAGATAGATAGATATAGATAGATGTATGATGTGTGCATGTCAGTTTCTATTATAGTAGTGATTGTGGATGCATTTCTTCCCATAAGATGTTATGTTGACTTTTAAAAATAGGATTATTACAATTCTCTCTTGGTTCCAAATAAAATATGTGTTTAAAAAAAGATTATCTTTTTTTCCCAATGTGATCCTGATTTCTCTCTATAGATAATATTAGTTGCAATTAATGGAAATATTGTGGAGCTCATGATAATTAGTTGACTTCAGGGTTAAAAGACAGATATTCAAGTCCTCAATATTCCACATAATGACTATTGTTATCTGGGAAGGTCACCAAGACTTTCATTTACAGAGCAAATATCACACTACATAAATACAAAGAATTTCTTTTTGGGAATTCTCTATACTAATATAAGCACAGGAGTGAACCAAATTCGAAACCAAAAAATATCACCAAAACAGGTAAGAGCATATGTATAGCCCACCATAGCTCTGCTGTGGGTCTGGACATGAATTTACAAGTCAGGTCGGGTAGAAAAATACACCGATACACAAATATTTGGGAAGTGAATATCTTCCAATTTTATTTTTAGAAATTTAGACTTTTTAGAGCAAAAACCTATCTCAGGAATGACTGTTTAAAGGAGACACAGTTTCACAATTTCCTGGGTAAATTTACAATATTTGTTCTTAGAAATCTGCATATTTCTCTATCAGAAAAAAACCTTACACATACACCTCCAGAGGCACAGATTATCCCAGGTCTGGGTTCTCTAGTGAGCCAATGCAATGAGCAATAATCCATTCTTATCTTTGATGGGAAAAGTCACCAAGGATATGTGAATATCAGTCCCAGGGGCCAACCCTCTACAGATTCCCCACTTCTTAGGCATGCTGAAGCTTTAGACGGTGTGTCAGGACATCTATGTTTTGTCCCAGTGACAAAAGGTGTTTTATACAAATGGGTATAATACACAATATCAACAATAATGCAAAGATACCAGGAAGCATGCTCACTAATAGATTCAAAAAATGAAAAGGATGAAACCTATTAACAAAACTAAACAAATTTTCAATACCTCAGTCCATTTCCATTCTAGCTGCCAATGCAATATCATTAATAATTTTATGCAATTGTTTCATATCCATAGTAGTTATAGGATTATTTTACCATACTCCATTCAAATAACCTTTCATATTACCCCTTGGAATAAGTGAAGTATTATATTTTAAAGAAGTAACAAAAATAGCAGAAAATCTATAATCCCATTGCAATTGTCCCTTGTGATCATTACAGATGTTTGCAATGCAATAATCAAATAATAAAGATCTTCATTAATTTTCTCCTGAGCATTTTCAGATAATTCTTGAATTTATTTAGCTTCCAATTTTTTTCTTTATTCCCTACTTGTACAGAAATAGTCACTGAAGTAGCTGTTATAATGGTGGCCACAATACTTAATATCCCAAACCCAATGCAACTAACACATCTCTTTTGCTTGATTCTCTTCATACTTTTGCTAAGAACTCATCAGTAGGAGACATATATATCAACCTTCTACCTTGGTGGGTATTATATAAAATTTGGGTTGTCCTATCATGAAAACAACATCATCAACCACCACTCCATTATTTATACATGCTTGAATAACACAATTGTAACAGTTAACATTATATCCCCCTTTTTCTCTGATAATATTTGACATTTTTGAAAGATCCTATCATGAAGGCAATATCTAGTCCTGTACATGGAGACACAATGTTTTTTTTCTGCATAATATATTTCATCCAACATCTTATTCCATTGTATATACCGTATCTCTATAGCTGGCATAGCCTTCCATATCTCTGAATTAGCTAACCCAATTTCTGGGTATATGATTGGTTGAATATAGCCTGGAATAACTCTATCAGGAAAATTTCACACTTGTAGCAAAATAGAATGATCATAAATTCTTCTATTTGGCAAATGACACGCAACACAGGGTCAAAAACATTTGTATTTGAAATCCCAAGAATGTAATTTTAAACAAGGAGATTCTGTAGGCAATATCTTTCTTCCTTCTACTTTCTACAAATGGAATTCCAGATATTTGTAAGGTTCTAAATGCTCCCATGTTGTAAATATTTGGGTGAGTTGAATGTTTAGTTTTACTTAATTTAACACATGGTTCAACAATACACATTTTACAAAAACCTATAGGTGTCATAGTATTTAAACCAGAAAAATTATGCCTAAAATTTTTTCTCAGCATCAATTCTTTGATATCTACAGTAGGAACTTTGTTATTTTCCAAATAATCTGCAGCTTCCCCAGTTAATAAAATTTCAGTCATACTCTCTCCCAATTGTAGAGTAGTGACCAATGGAAGGCTTTGAACATAAGTCCAATATTCAATTCCTTTTACAGTCCCCAAATTGTTCATGAGTATTGTAAGCATCATAAATTGTCACATAAGTCCATGACCTGTTCTCCTCTCATCTTTTCCTTTTCGATTTCTTAAGTGTAAGTTATTCTATTTTCTGTATTACTTGATTCATCTGGTCTGCATGGCATGATGTTTCTTTCTGGTACTCAGACAGTTTCTCCATCTGTGGACAAGACAGAAGTACACCCTACACTCAAGGTTAATAATGAATCCAATCATTTTCATTGTTGATGGCTTAGGATCCTTCCATGTGACCATGCCCTTCTCTTCCTGTTGCATATTCTTAAAAAAATCTTTCTGTAGGTGTTAATTGTTTATCATTCAATGTTAAAAAAGTTCCCTACATATCCCCCCTTCTTTTGCACTTCTATAAATCTCTTAGATCTTTATGTTTTCTTTCTACTAAAGCTTGACCAGTGGCATTATAAGGAAAACCTCTAATATATTTAATATTGTACTATAGACAGAATTGTTTAAATGCCATAGAAGTTTTTCCAGGGCCATTATCTGGTTTTGTGAATTTTGTTATCTCTGCAATAGTAAAGCAATGGAATAAATGATCAATCATACCTTGTGTAGCCTCTGAACTTTGTGCTGTTGCCATTGCACATCAACCAAATGTATCTATAGTAATATGAATAAATTTCATTTTTTCCAAAAAGTGTAGAATGAGTCATAACCATCTGCCACAAATTTATTGGGAACCTGGCCTCTAGAATTCTTAGAATAATTTGGAGAGTTAGGTAAATATGGAATGCATAGTTGACAAGTTATTAGTATATCCCTTGCTTGTACTCCTGCAATTTTAAATTCTTTCCTTAATAAAGAGTCATTCTAGTGAAATTTTTTATGATACTGCCTAGCTTGCTCTTCTACTAAGCTTATAAGAAGTAGAAGGGTTAACTGATCAGCCCTATGATTACCTTCATATGTAGGCCCAGGCAATCCAGTGTGGGAATATATGTGTTCAATTTAAAAAATGTATTATATAAATCTCTTATAACTTCTTGTAACTCTTTAATGAGTTGATATAATTCTTCATCAGTGCCATGTTTAATAAAAGCTGTTTCTATGTATTTGACCATATGATAACTATACTTACTATCTGTAAAAAGGTTATGGGTTTATTCTTGGGCCTACAGGTCTGGAATAATCTCCTTCACATTGTTTAAAAATTTCAGGAAACCTAGAGTGTCATAACTTCAGACGTTTTCCCTCATTACCTCTACATCGCAATCAATCATTAACTCCAGGCTTTGACATCTTTACAGTAAAATAGCTTATATTGATAAAACTAGATCATATAAATTTTCAACATCTTGCTCATCAGTAAATTACCAAACTATGGGTTACATAATTTTCAATCTCCAAATCATTTTTCAAAGCTTCTCACATTTTTTTCAGTATTATTGGAAATAATTGCAGTTAAGTTATAACTTTCCAATTTCTTATACAACGTTTTTCTAAGTGTATATCATTTTGGTTTCTTTAAAATTAAACATTAAATTCTTAACTTACCTGAAGCATGTTTCCATGCTGGTGTCTCATTCTCTTAAAGTTAACCTTTATAACTAAATATCTGTTACACTTAAATTTCTTTCACATCTTTGTTTTATAAGCTTATTTTCCTCTTGTTCAAATATTCTCCTATGTTCAAAAAGAAAATAAGATTCTCTATGAATTGTTTTATAAAAATTCATATGTATAATTTCAAAATCTCCAGTGTAAAGCTTTTACCAATGCCAGAGTTACAGTATACATATATAATTTCTTCTTAAATAACATATATCAATTAAGTTACTTTGATTTTACATATAAATATTCCCTTTCAGAAACACTAAGTGGAAGAGCACAGCTTTTCACAATCTCTCTGAGCCAAAAGACCTTGAGAAATATAACCTTGTTTGTAAGGTATTCTCCAGTTTTTAAATAACAAATCTTTATAAAGGTGATGGATCATTCTTCATTTGATCCATTGTTTGTTACTGTAACACAATATTAAAATTTCAAAAAATTTTCTGAATCTGGTCTTATCCAAAGTTTACTAATTTTACATAATATCTTCCAAATTTAATGTATATTCCCTTTACTCCCTAAAATTCTGTAATACATAAAAATTTCTTGTGACTAGATGTTTCTAAAATCCCTTTTTTATAATTATAAGTTTTTCTTTAAAGTTCTCTTAATAATCTTATAAATTCCAAACTCACATGTAAAATTACGTTAAATTATTTTCCTTTCCAAAATATAAAATTATGTAAATCCTTATTTGTATCATTGCTATTCTAACTTTTCATTTCTCTAACTTGAAAGAGGTTTCTATCCTCACTGACAAAGTGATGTTCTGGGAATTCGAGATTCCTCACATTTTGAGATATCAAGGTAGTATACACTAATTATTTACCATTACTATTTATCATTTCTTGTTCACCCTCAATTTTTTATTATATATGCATATAAATATATTTTAACATGCTAATTAAGACCAGTCCAAAAATAATTTTAGGGACAATTTCAATTTCTCCTAGGTCCCTTATAAGTATAATTTGCCAAATCAGTAAATAAAATTCTATTAGTCTATCAGACCAGAAAAGAGACACTAGAAAATAAGAGAACATAATAGAACCCCCTTCTCCAAAAACAACATGATTCTCAGGAAAAGTCTCTTTGGTTGGCGCCAATCATGAGTTTTGGAAAAAAAAGAAGATCTAATTTTGAAAAGAGAGAATGGAAAGAAGATTGGCCTATTGGAACACAGAGAACAGCAGTCCTGAGAGACAACTGAGAGTTACTCTCTGTATTTTAAAGAAAACAACTATGGGCACATAAACTGATTCAGAGCATTTAGAACCAGAGACACCCCAAAATCTGGGGAAATCCCACTCTGCTCTCATACTAGATGGTCCCTTTATTTTTTTTAAGTTTTTTTTGCAAGGCAAATGGGGTTAAGTGAGGGACTTGCCCAAGGCCACACAGCTAGGTAATTATTAAGTGTCTGAGAGCAGATTTGAACCCAGGTACTCCTGACTCCAGAGCCGGTGCTTTATCCAGTATGTCACCTAGCCACCCCTAGAGGGTCCCTTTAAACATTACATAAAGACAAAAACAACAACAGGATAACATGACCAAAGGTGACAAATCTTCCAAAAAAAACAGGAAAAATGCATAGACCCTCCCATTTTTCACAATGTATTTTTTTATTCAAAGGTTTTGATAACTAACACTTCTTGATTTTAAAAATAAATAATTATAACCTTTGAGAAGGCAAACAGTCCCTCAAAGATCCCTCAGTCTAATTGTAATATCCCCTGTCCCATATAAGCTTAGAGTAAACCAAATAATTTTAACAGCCCTTAATCTTCTCTGGAAGGGGAGTCATCTATTTTTAATCCTCAATCATCCCATTATTTTCTGTAATAATCAAATTATGTACTTTAAAATGAACCTGATTATCTTGTCTCTTTGAAATTAAATAGCAGTTTTAACATTTTATTTTATTTTATCAAGTCTTTATGAAACAATTCTCTCTGTCTTATCTAGTACTTTTTTCTTAATTCCTCTCTCAGTTACATTCAAGATCTAGATAAGCGAGGCATGAGCAAACAAGCTTTTGGTCTCTCACACCCATTGCCTCCTTTTTTCAGGCAAATTTAGCCATGCCTGTCCATGTGTCTGTAAACTATATCCAATATGATTATCTACATTTTCCCATGGACCAGTGCTAGAATGCATTTCAAGTGTTATTCTTAACCCTGCTGCTTCATTTCTTTTTGCCAGACTAGTATAATTCTCAAAAATATTTGTTTACCATATTAAGTAATCTCCTGGTATAAGAGCAGTTTTTGCTTTCATGGTCCAATTTTCTGGAGCTAATATTTGTCTATCTAATATTTCTATTATATTCAAAAACATATGAACTGGTTTTAACATAAGTGTTTGTTACGGATTTTAATTCTCTAAATGTTTTAAAATCTAAATTATTGTATTCTCTCAAAACAATCCCTGTAACCTTTGGATCATGTCTCTAAAGCATGGGAAAGGAGAACAATAACTCTTTCATGTCCCATGGAATCTTCTCTCCCTTATCTATTGCTTTTCGAGAAACTATTTGAGCAATGTTCTTATGCCCCTTATCTTTGGTAACATTTTCTTCTTTAGACCGTAAAGGAGCAGAAGGTGGGTTATTAGAGTTAGGAGGAGGTGAAAGTAGCTGGAGAGCCACCACCACCAGAAGCCCAGGAGCAGCAGCCACTCTGGCAGCCTGAGGGGATAGGACCCAACATCCCGGAGTCTCTCTGGTACAAGTTCCTAAAGTGGGAACTGGAAGGATTCTCCTGGGAAGGTATGGCCCTGTGACCTTGGCCTCCATACTCCTCCTTCCACCGCTATGCAAGCACAGTCTGAAGGTGGTGCTGGAGGTAAAAGCCACCACTCTTTTTTACTCTTATCTTCCTGCTGAATAGTTTGAACATCCACATCAACTTTTAATATCCTCTGCGCCAAAGGAAAATCTCCAGATGGAGTCAGGAAGATTTTTAAAACATTCCACAATGAAGACTCCTATAGGGAATGTCTCCTGACCTTCCTATTTAAAATGTTCATTCATCTGTTTCCCCACAGTTTCCTGTTTTTCAATACTTAATACTCGTTCTGGAAACCAAGGACAACATTTTTGTACACATTCAATAAACTTTTCCACTTCTTTTGTTGTTATTAATAAGCCTCTTTCTTTAACTATCTGCTTTAGCACTTTCAAATAATGTCCTCTATCCTTAGACTCTACCTGTCTCATTTTAATGCTCTCTGTTTTAGACCTGATGAAAAAAATTAATCACCTTAATTGCCTGCTGTCCCTTTATGAGGGCTTTTTTGACCTGCAGGTGTCCAGACTTTATCTTTCCTTTCAAGACTGATTCCCCTCCAAGTCTAACTGTCCATCCTTGCATCTGTCCACCTGTCAGTCCATCCTTCCAGCAGTTCCTGGTCAGGCAACAGCTATAACCCACCATAGCTCTGGTTCGGGTCTGTACATGAATTTACAAGAGTCAGGTCAGGTAGGAAAACATACCCAAACACAAAAGTTTGGGAAGTGAAAATCTACCAATTTTATTTTTAGAAATTCAGACTTTTTATAGCAAAAACTTATCTCAGGAATGACAGGTTAAAGGAGACTCAGTTTCACAATTTCCTGGGTAAATTTACAATATTTGTTCTTAGAAATCTGCATACTTCTCTATCAGAAAAAAACCTTTTACATCGACCTCCGGAGCCACAGATTATCTCAGGTCAGGGTTCACTGGTGAACCAATGCATGCATGCAATGAGCAATAATCCATTCATATCTTTGATGGAAAAAATTCACCAAGCATATGTGAATATCATTCCCAGGGACTGACCTTCTACTTATATGTTAACACATAACCCCAGATTTAGACTTGTAGGGGACCATTTGATGCATCTAAATAACTCTTTAATACTGTAAACTGCAGAGAAAGTGCTTGTTGACATGAATTATTAGAGGAACTTCCAGTCTAAAAGCATTAAATCAAAGATTTGACCAGCAACAGTAGCAGTAGTAGTAGCAGTGGTAGTAGTAGAAGTAGAGTAGTACTAGTAGTAGTAGTAGTAGTAGTAGTAGAAGTAGTAATTGTAGTGGTAGTCCTAGTAGTAGTAGTAGTAGAAATTTGTTACTTAAAAATTGTAATAAAAGATTTGATTGTGAGTTTAATTCATAATCTCATCACTTATTATTTTTACTATTTTATTTATTAGTAAACTACTTTGTTTATTTTGCTCAGTGACATAAACTAATCTTCTAAGAGAGAAATTCCAAATTAGAATTCTTAACCTACTTAATATTTCAACATTGGTAATCAGCTGAGAAAAGAGTGCCTTACAAGGTCATCATGAGAAACACCATCTTAGAAATAGGGTACTTGAAAACTATCTGAAAGCTTTTGTGGAATCATGGTTGTACATCTGCAGCCTTTTTCTGTATTACTAGATACATAGTATTCAAAATATTGGACAAAAACAATTACTTGAAGTAGTCTTTTGTTGTGAACTGAGGCAAAACTGACCTCTAACCTGTGGGTGTATTTTCTGTTGGTGTGGTCTACTTATAGTATATCATATTCAATTCTAGACCCCACAGTTTAAAGGTGAAATTATTAAAATGAAAGAATTGAAACCAGTAATGCAAGTCATAAAACTGTGTCATTCATTAAAAATGTAGCAAATATTTATTTAACTCTTACATTATATTATACATGAGACCTATGTACTAAAGGGATTATATGGTTTAATGAGATATCATCTCTGAGGAAGAACCTGAAAAGTTTTTGTTCATAAAAAAAGAAGCCAAAGGGGAGATATCACAACTGTGTTCAAATAATTTAAGGGCTGTAACATGGATAAAAATTTGATTCATTCTGGCTGCTCCAGAGTGTAGAGCTAAATCTATTATGTGCAAATTTTAGTGAGGTTAAGTTGAGATTAGCTGAACTTTTGAAGTTGGAATACCTTTGAGAAATGCTTTCTATAAAATATTGGACTTGGAAAGAGTTGCAATCCAAACTCAATAGTTCTAAATACTTTTTGTCTTGGATCACAAATTTATAAATTGATAAACATTGACTTGAAGGGTAATCCCAAGTAAAACTCTATGATCATAATCAAACAATTTTTTTTGTATTTCATTATGATGTTAGTTGTGATAATGACATATTATCTACGTAATCTCTTATGTTTCTTCTGATATTGAGATGTTATGAGGCTATGATGCTCTAGCTGTCATATTTTCTCAAAATCCCTTAAAGTATAAAATTCATTTATACACTTAATCTTCTCTCCAAGTAATTATATATTAATCTGACCTCTCAAATTAATTAAAATTGTCCTTAAAACATAGAATCTCACAGTAAGATGGCACCTTCTTGTTGAACAATACTATCTCATACTTTAACAAGTTTCCCCTCTGTATAATATTTGTACAGAACAATACAAGAATTTTACTTGAATATTTCCAATGAATTAAAAACTACTCTCTCTGAAGGTAACCCATTATACTTCTGAATAGCTTTAATGGCTTAGAAAATGTTCCTATATCAAGTCTAAACCAGTAAGTTCCCTACGTCTAACCACTGCTTCTAGGAGTTCCATTAGGCTAAGAAAAATAGTTGTAATCCATATGGAGTTCTCAGTATAATTGACCAGTTTCTCTGTCTGTCTATTTATCTGTCTCAGTCTCTCTGTCTCTCTGTCTCTCTGTCTCTCTCTCTGTCTCTCTCTCTCTCTCTCTCTCTCTCTCTCTCTCTCTCTGTCTTGGACACGCACATGCAGACATACATACATACATACATCCTTCCTTTACTTGACTATATATCACTAGTTCTTCAATTTAATGTCATATCACATGATTGAAAGGCTCTTTATCATTCTAGTTTCCTTCCTCTGTAATTGATATTTTTTCTAAGGCATAATCAGAGCTTGTTGACTTCTCATATGCCTGAGAGATGACAGAATTGGGGTAACAGAGTTGATTTTGCATGAGCATCCATACTTATGCAAATAAATTTGTCTTTTCTACTTCCTACATCCAAAGTAATGAGATATGAGAGGGAGACAAGTTGCATTATGGCTAATTTGCAATTGTTTATATAGAGTGGAAGGTCACAACAGACATGGAATACTGGATCAACTTTAAGATTGATGAATGGTTTTCTTATTTTTTTTAGTTATTTTAATACAAGAGATTTTTCATTGAGTGAAGATAATCTGTGATGATATTGTAAAATCAAAATTTATGAATAATTTTTAAAAGTCTGATACCATACAATTTAGAAACAATTTTAAGTATAACAGGAAATTGGATTGCCCATTATAGGCAATCTATCTTTCTTAAGCTCTCATAAGATAGCTTTAACTTTATTGGTTGGCATGCCATACTTTAGGATAATATTAAACTAGCACTTTACTAAGATATTTTGCAGGGAAAAATACCTCTTCTCATCTTTTCACCTCTTATTTGTAATGTAGAGTCTTTTGAAACCAAGTATGTCATATTGCATTTATTGTTTTTTTTTTTTTTTTACTTCGTCTTTATAGTTTCAGACAAATATGTTAGGTCAATGTTGTAGAAAGCAGAGATCTCAAACCTATAGGATTCTGTAGCATCACCCAAAGAGATGATTGCTCAGCCAATCTGAAGCTGGGAAAGAGGTTGATATTCTTTGTAATGGTACCCTTTGATGCCAGTTATAGGTTTCTCAAGGTGTATAAGATCAACTGAAGTGTAAAAAATATTTCCCTCTTCGCATTCAATTTTATCTACTTATTAACCTTTGGGTTATCTCTTTTTTTTTCTTAAGAGAATCTAGATTCTGTAGTTATAAACAAGAAGTAAGACTGTTATGATGTCCCTAATTTTCCAGCCCCCTCATTTTGGGTAGGCTAGAATGACTGGCGTACAATGGACAGAAATTAATGTATTGCATGTCTTATTGTTTTATTTAACCCTAAAGTCCACATTTTCTTTCTTTTTTTCTATTTAGAGCAAGAACTTCATTAAAATTATGAGAACTTGGGTATAAGTTTTATTGCTTTGTTCACTTCTCATTCCCTTATTCTAGACAGGAAGATAATACAAATCAGTAGAATGATGAGCTAATAGAGCTCCTTATGTCAGTAAAAAAATGAGTTTAAATATAACTTTAGTCACTTAATTAGTGAATAAACCTGGATATATCACTTAAATATATGTTTCATTATTTACAAGATAGGCATAATAATACCTACTTTTGCGGAAATATTATTAGGTTAAATGTATTGAAATATATTTTAGTAATGTGATAAAAATATTTGGAATCTACTGTCAATAATTTTGAATTCATTTACTTTTTCAACTACATGAAAAGATTGTTTTCAAGTACCATTTTTATAAGGTTTTGGAGTTCAAATTTTTCTGCCAAATTTTTCTTCTCTCTCCCCAATTCCTTGACAGAGAGCAATAGAATATAAGTTATACATATATAATCATGTTAATCATATTTCCATACCAATTATGCTGTGAAGACAGAATCAAAGCAAAAAAATTAGGAAGAGGAAAACATGATAGCAGAAAAGTTTTTAAGCACAAAATAGATATGAAAAACTGAAAATAACAAATTTTGATCTGCATCCAGCTACTACAGTTCCTTTCCTGGATGTAGATAACATTTTTCCATCAAAATAAGTAGGTCCATTACTGTAAGTTATCACACAGTGTTGCTGTTAATGTGTACAATATGCTTCTGGTTTTGCTCATTTCTCTCAGAATCAGTTCTTGCAAACCCTTCCAGGCTTTTCTGAATATCCACCACTAAGAATTTCTTACAAAACAATAGTATTCTATCACTTTTATTTACCATATTTTGTTCAGACATTCTCCCAATTCATGGGTATCACATAAATTTTCTATTCATTGCCAATACAAAAAGAGATTCTACAAATTAATAGCCCCCCACCCCCAATCAACAGGGGAATTAGTTTGGCTCAAAAGAGAAATGAAATGTGTACTCACATGTCATACTTTAGGGGTGCTAAGAGGACAACTAGTGGTTATTCATAGTATCAGACAGTTTTTTTTATAGCAGAAAACCACAAATTTTAGCATAAAAGATAAAACAATGATGTTTCTCACACTGATGCAGGAAATAACCAAGCAGGATGTAACCCTGTCCAAGAAGTTCAGGTACAGGGCTATCACAGAAATGAGGCCATGGATGATGCACTTGTGTTATCTCAGCAGATTTCTATGGATAGCCTTCAGCTCAAGGGTTATCTAAGCCTGGGTTTTTAATCATAAACTGCCTTTTCATCCTGTTGAGCTTCCCTCAACAACATTAAATAGTCTCCTTATTCACAGATTTAGGAGTTCTACTACTCATACCTTAGCCTGGTTCAGAGGTGGGCTGTAATTGTGTTCCTTCAGGAAAGATGCTTCAACTGAAGTGAAGGGATGGCTTCCAAGTTCCTTGGGGTCAGAGGAGCTGAGAGGTCAATGTCTGCAATTCTCCTATACTGGAACTCACCCTCTAACCCTGCCAACAAACTCCATACTCTCAGTGCCACCACCAATGCCTTTGCTCCAGATTTGGCCCCTGCCTGCAAGACAGATAAGGCAAATTCTGTTCTCAGGCTTTCATATTTTCCTATGATCCTGGCAGAGACCACATTCTACACCCAGGCTGACCTATGATACAGGAATTCGAGCCATGAGGTAGATGTTCTTCTCCTAGATTCTCTTTATGTTTTTTGTTAATCATATTTGTGTTAAGAGGTGTGTTTCATATTATTAATGAGGCAAGATCAAGAGATTTTAGCCCAGTGCCTGTCTTCTCTCCACCACCTTGGCCAGAAGTCTATTTGTAGTAGTTTTAGTTGGTGTTACTTTGATTTCACTTGTTTTAATTTTTTGCTCATTTTTTGAGCTTTAATATCTTTTAATAATAAAATATTTGATTTCTTTTATTTAATATTTCTTACTATGAATCTTAAAAAAAAGGTTAGTTCACAGCCCCTCTCTAGCCCCCAAAATAATAAATGATCCTTCTTTTTGGTGGGCTCTATTAAAAGATAAAGAAATGATGGGAAAATTTTGTTTCCATTTGGAGGTTGGCTAACTACCCGACTCCTCATTGTGTTGCTTCCAGACCAAGGCATTTGAGCCCTGGAGCTCAGCCCATGCAAACTCTCTTTTCCCATGAGGTTTTGAAATGGGTAAAGCCCAAGCTTAAATAGGAGACCAGAAGATGGAACCTGGCCAACCAACAGAGCCTTTCATTCTTTTTTTTTTTTAAATGAAAGACTTTTTTATTTTGAATTTTAAAATTTTACCCTAATCTTGCTTCCCTCCCCCCACCCCCCTACAGAAGATAGTCTGTTAGACTTTAGATTCTTTCCATGGTAAACATTGATATAAGTTAAATATGATGAGAGAGAAATCATATCCTTAAGGAACAAGAATAAAGTATAAGAGACAGCAAAATTACCTAATAATATGTTTTGTTTTTAAATTAAAGGTAATAATCTTTGGTCTTTGTTCAAACTTCAAAATTCTTACTTGGGGTACAGATGGTATTCTCCATCACAGATCCCTCAAAATTATGCCTGATTGTTTCACTGATAGAATGGGCAAGTCCAATAAGGTTAACCAACACCTCCATGTTGCTGTTAGGGTGTACAATGTTTTTCTGGTTCTGCTCATCTTGCTCAGCATCAGTACATGTAAATCCATCCAGGCTTCCCTGAATTCCCATCCCTCCTGGTTTCCAATAGAACAATAGTGTTCCATGACATATACAAATATTAATATATATGTACACACACACACACACACACACACACCAAAGTTTTTTAAGCCATTACATAACTGAAGGACATTCACTTACTTTCCAATGCTGTGCTGCCACAAACAAGGCTGAATATTTTTGTACAAGTGATATTTTCACCCTTTTTCATAATCTCTTCAGGATATGGACCCAATAGTGGTATTGCTGGATAAAAGCGTATAGACATTTTTATTGCCCTTTGGGTAAAATTCAAGATTGCTCTCCTGAAAGGTTGGATGAGTTTACATCTCCACCAACAATGTGTCCCAGATTTTCCACATTCCTTCCAGCACTAATCTTTGTCATACCTGGGTCACATTGGCCAGTCTGAGAGGTGTGAGACTTTAATTTGCTTTTCTCTATTAAGTAATGATTTAGAGCAATTTTTCATATGACTATGGATTGCTTTGTTCTCCTCATTATTGCTTTTCCATATCCTTTGACCACTTGTCAATTGGGGAATGGCTTGTTGTATTTAGAAATTTTGACTCAGTTTTCCATATATTTTAGAAATGTGTCATTTTTCTGAAATACTAATTGTAAAAAATTGCTTCCCAATTTACTACATTTCTTTTTATCTTGTTACAGTTATTTTGTCTGCGAAAAGCTTTTTAATTTAATGTAATCAAAATTGTCTAATTTGTTTTTAATGTTGTTCTCCATCTCTGCTTTGGTTATAAACTACTTCCCTTTCCATAGATATGACAGGTAAACTAATCCTTCAGCTCCTAGTTTGCTCATAATATTGTTTTTTCTGTCTAATTCCCATATCCATTTTGATGTTATCCTGGTACAAGCTGTGAGGTGTTGGTCTAATCCAAGTTTCTGCCATACTAATTTCCAATTTTTCCAACAGTTTTCATTGAAGAGAGAGATTTTATCCCAATAGCTTAACTCTTTTGTTGAATTCCCTTGTCCACCAGGTGATGAATTCAGCTCAGGAGAGAGAAAAAGAAATATGTATATACCTGGGTGTAGAATACCAGCAGAGTAACTGACAGTTTAGTGAATGCATCCAAAAGTTCTTATATAAGAGAACCTCAAAATTGGCATGCAGGATGGAAACAATGATGTAACGTTGTTATGGGAAGGAAATAACCCAACAGGATGTGACTTAGATCAAGAAGTTTGGAAACAGGGCTTATTGAAGAGTGAGGCCATAAATGATGCAGTAGTGTTAGCAAATCACAGTTATGGGAAAGCTTTCAACTCAAGGGTCACCAAAGCTTAGGTTTTTGGGCCATAACTGCCCTCTTGACCCCAAACTTGGTTGAGTGGCCTCTATACTCTTTGGATTCATCAAACGGCAGGTTACTATAATCATTTCCTGGTATTGCACGTAGTCTATTCAACTGATCATCAACTCTGTTTCTGAGCTAATACCAGATGACTGATGCTTTATAATATAACTTGATTTGTGGTAGGGTTAAGACACTTTCTTTTGCACTTTTTTCCCATAAAATCATTGGAAATTATGTAGTTTTTATTACTCCATGTAAATTTACTTACAATTTTTCCAACTCATTAAAGCATTTTTTGGGAATTTTGATTGTTAGGGCACTAACTAAGTAATTTAATTTTGGTAGAACTGATTTTTTTAATATTAGCTTGAGCTATCTATGAGTAGTTGATGTTTGCCCACTTATTTAAATCTGATTATATTTGTGTGAGAAGTGTTTTGTAATTGTTTTCAAAAACTTTCTGAGCATGCCTTGGCAGGTAGACTCCCAGGTATTTATAGTATGTGAAGGTAATTTGAGTAGGATTTCTCTTTCTACCTCTTTCTGCTGAATCTTGCTATATATATATATATATATACATATATATATATATATATATATATATGTATATATATATATATATATATATATATATATACACATAGTGAGGATATATGAGGGCTTATTTTATATCCTGAGACTTTGGTAATGTTGGTAATTACTTCTAATAGTTTTGTAGTTGATTTTTTGGAATTCTCTAGGTATACCATCAGGTCATCTGAAAAAGAGTGAGAGTTTTGTCTCTTCCTTCCCAATTCTAATTGCATTACTTTCATTTTCTTCTATAATTTCTGAAGTTAACATTTCTATTATGATATTAAATAGCAGTGGTGATAATGGGCATCCTTGTTTCACCCCTGATCTTAACGGGAATGCCTCTAGCCTATCCCCATTGCATATAATGTTGTTGATGGTGTCAGATATTGCTTATTATTCTGAGGAACAATCCATTTATTCCTTTGCTCTCTAATGTTTTTAATAGGAATGGGTGCTGTATTTTGTGAAAACATTTTCAGCATAGATTCATATGATCATATGATTTCTGATAGGTTTGCTATTGATATAATTAATTATACTAACAGTTTTCCTAATATTTAACCAATCCAGCATTCCTGGGATAAATCCTACTTGGTCATAATGTATTATCCTAGTGATAACTTGTTGTAATTGTTTTGCTAACATTTCATTTGAGATTTTTACATCTATATTCATCGGGGAGATAGGTCTATAATTTTCTTTCTCTGTTTGAACTTTTCCTGGTTTAGCTATCAGCACCATATTGTTGTCATTGAAAGAGTTAGGAAGAGTTCTGTCTTCACCTATTTTTCCAAAGTGTTTATTAAGAATTGGAAATAATTGTTCTTTAAATGTTTGATAGAATTCACTTGTGAATCCATCTGGCCCTAGAGATTTTTTCTTAAGAAGTTCAATAATAGCTTGTTGAATTTCTCTTTCTGAGATTGGGTAATTTAGGTATTTAAATTCCTCTTCATTTAACCTGGGCAACTTATTTTTTTAAATACTTTTCTAATTTACTAAGATTGTAAAATTTATTGGCTTAGCTTTGAGTAAAATATTTCTGAATAATTATTTTAATTTCCTCCTCATTGGTGGTAATTTCCCCTATTTATTTATGATACTAGCAATTTGGTTTTCTGTTTTCTTTTTTTTTTTAAATCAAATTGACCAGAGTTTAATCAATTTGCTTGGTTTTTTCCATAAAACCAACTTTTGGTTTTGTTTATTAGTTCAATAGTTTTCTTGCTTTTGATTTTATTAATTTCTCCTTTAATTTTCAGAATTTCTCATTTGGTATTTAATTGGGATTTTTAAATTTGTTCTTTCTCTTCATTGATTTTTCTCTCTCTCGAATTTATTTATGTAAACATTTAAAGATATTATATATCCCATGACAGCCGCCTTGAGTATATCCCATAGGTTTTGCTATGTTGTTTCATTATTGTCATTATCTAGGTTGAAATTATCATTTCTTTCTGTAATTTGGTGGTTGATCCATTCATTCTTTAAAATGAGGTTATTCAGTTTCTAATTTGTTTTCTATATCCAAGGCCCAATATTGCATTTGATTTTTTTTGAATTATGATATGAGAGAGATGTATTCACAATTTATGTCTTTCAGCAATTGATTGTTAGGTTTTTGTGCCCTAGTAAATGGTCAATTTTTGGGTAAGTGCCATCTACTACAAAAATAGTATATCCTATTCTACCCCATTCAGTTTTTTCCATCAGTTTATAATGTCTCAGTTTTCTAACAATCTATTTACCTTCTTAACTTCATTCTTCTATATTTTACGGTTAGATTTATTTGAATTTGAGAGTGGAAGGTTGCAGTCTCCCACTAGTAGAGAATTGTTGTCTATGTCTTCCTCTAACTTCTCCAACTTCTCCTCTACGAATTTGAATGCTATACTATTGGGTGCACACTTATTTAGTATTGAAATTACTTAATTGTCTATGGTACCTTTTAGGAGGATATAGTTTCCTTCTATATCTCTTTTAAGGATATCTATTTCCACAGCTACTATATATGAGATAAGGATTGCTACCCCTACTTTTTTCACTTCAGCTTAAACAAAACATATTTTGATCCAGTATTTTGGCTTTTCTCTATATGTATCTCTCTGCTTCAAAGCAGTCTCTTGTAAGCAACATATTGTAAAATTCTTGAATTTAATCTACTCTGTTATTCATCTTATGTTTTAAGGAGAGTCCATCCCATTCAGTATGAAAGGTATAATAACTAACTCTATATTGCCTTCCATGTTGACTTCCCTCTGTTTGAAATTTTCCCCATTTTTCCCTTTTTCCATATTCCCCAGTATTTTGTTTTTGAACACCACTACCTTCAATGTGTTTGCCTTCCTATATCCTACATCCCTCCCCTTTCATTCCCTTTTCCATTTTCCCTTTCTTCCTTTCCTTCCTTCTTTTGGTTCCCCTTTCCCCCCCACCTTACCCCCTTTTAATACTTAAAAATCAAGATAACTTTCTTAGCTTTATTGAGTGTATGCATATTAATTTTAAGCCAAATCTGATGAGAGAAAGATTCAGGTGCTTCTCACCTCCTCCCTTCTTCCACTCTATTGGAATAGCTCATTTGTACCTCTTAATGTAATGAGATTTACCCCCATGCAATTCTCCATTCTTCCATATTTTAATGTCCCTCTTTTGAAGGATGTATTGTTTTTAAATCATTCTATCTGAGTCATAGAAAAAACATGAGTGTCCATCACTTCTGGCTAAGTATGTTCTTTCTAATAGAATTACATTTATTGAATTATTAGAGTCTTTCTCCCAGGTAGGATCATAGCCAATTTCTTCTTATTAGATAGCAGTATTATGAATAAATCATGAATGTCCATCACTTCTGGTTGAATATACTCCTTCTAATAGAGCTACAGTTCTTGAGAGTTAATAAAGTCTTTTTCCCAGATAGAGATATAGCCACTTTCATCTTATTGGATAGCAGTTGTTTTTCTTTTACCCTTTTTTTTCTACCTTTTCATTTATCTCTTGAGTCTCCTGTTTGAAGTCCAAAGAAGACTATTAAGTTCTGTTCTGTTCATCAGGAAAAGGTGGTAGTCTCTTATTTCCTTAAATGTCCTTTTACCTTGGAAAAGAAGGCTGAATTTTGGCAGATAATGAATTCTTACCTGCATTCCAAGTCCCCTTGCTTTACAGCATATGGCATTTCGGGCCATTACATCCCTTAATATTGATGCAACAAGGTCCTGTGTAATCCTTACTCTGGCTTCTTGTTATATATTATGTCTGCTTGCAGGATTTTCTCTTTTATCTTATAGTTCTGGAAATTGGCCACAGCATTCCTTGGTGTTTTAATTTAGGATCTCTTTCCGGATGGATCAACCCGTTCTTTCAACAAATATTTTGCCCCCTGGTTCCATGATATTAGGGAAGTTTTCTTTCACTAAATCCTGTAATATTAAGTCTAGATTTTTTTTCTCTTCAATGTTTTCAGGAAGACCAGTCATTCTTAAGTTGTCACTTCTTGATCTATTTTCAAGGTCAGTGGTTTTGCTGATGAGGTATTTTACATTTTCTTCTATTTTTTCAATTTTATGGTTTTGTTTAACAGATTATTGTTGTCTCATGAAGTTATTAGTTTATGCAGACTCCATTCCTATTTTTAGTGAAGTATTGTCTTCATTTCACTTTTGCAACTCCTTTTCCAATTGGTCAATTCTATTTCTGAAAGAATTTTCCATTTCACCAACTGAGTTTTTGAGAGAATTATTTTCTTTTTTGTTTTGTACAATTATATTTTCCAAAAAATTGTTTTCTTGTTGCAAATTGTTAATTTTCTTTTGGGTTTCTTTCCTCAATTTTTCCAATTGATTTTTAAACTATTTCCTGATTTCTTCACAGAAGTCTTTCCAGAGACCAAATCATATTCTGCTCAGAAGTTCTAGATCTCTTTGAGAAAGGGTCTTTGCCTTCTAGGAATCTTTCTATGGACCCCTCTTTTCAATGGCATTTCTTCATTTTCCTAAGTTCTTGTGTCAGGAGAGGGGCTAGTTCACAGAGGTATAGTGTTGTGATCCCTAGAAGTTTTACTCACTAGGTTTAGTAATTCCCAGTGGGCTAGCCAGTAGGGGGTTGCTGAGTGCTCTCTCTGGAGTCTCTGTGACTTTGATTTCAGGCCCTTTCCTGGAGGATTTGGGCAGCACTGCTTGATATTTTTATCCTTGAACAATTTGGGCTATGCCCTAGGGTGAGGTAATTACTCTTGCTATTTAAAACTGAGGGAGCTCTGCTGCCCACATCTGAGCCTGGTGGGTATGTGGAAGGTGGGCTGTAATTGTGTTTGCTCTGGAAAGAGGATTTTGCTGAAATGAAGGAATGGAATCTGCATTCTTCAGAAGAGTGGAGCACAGTGATTGATGTCCAGCTTAACTCTGTGCTGGGACTCACCCTCCAGTCGGGCCAGTAAGCTCCAGACCATCAGTCTCATATTTAAAGTTTCTGCTTCCCAGTTGGTTCCCGGACTGTGGCCCCCACAGCCAACACCTCCAGGGCTGGTCCGAGGCTAGTTCAGCTCTTACCCTCCCAGCAGGGTTTCTGCTCTCTGCACCTGGCCTACAATCCCAAATGACAAACCTTGAGGTAGAGGCTCTTCTCCTAGGTACTTTGTCTGGGTGTTGTAGATCATATTTCAAGCAAGTGGTTCACTTCTTATTTTACATGAGGGAAGATCAGGAGACCTTAGCACAGTGCCTGTCTTTGCCTCTCCATCTTGGCTGGAAGTCCATTTTTAACTCATTTTTAAAGTTGAATTCTGGTCCTGGATTACAGGGTTTATAGCCCCAATCTTTTCTATTCTGGAGCCATCTACTTGTCCTGGCTTATTGCCTGCCAAGGTGTTGCCTTTATTTTTCAAGTATTGTCCATGTAGTTTTGTTACCTTCTTTATGCCAATGCTTTGTCTATGTAGCACTTTCATTGCAACCTAATCTATTTTGGTGCCAAGGGTTCTCAGTGTTCAGACTTGTCTGAGATTGGAATCCCTCTCTGATGGCCTGCTATCTATTTAGCTGATTTGAGCACCTGTCTGAGCTTTTCTGTGGCTAAGAGTCTCTTGCTGGCTTTCCCACTCTATTGTCTTCACTAGACTATACTGTCTTTTATCCCCAAGGAAACACACTTTACTGAAGTTCCTCCACAATTGCTTGTGTTGATAACTTCTTTAACTGTTTTCTGGTGAGATCTGTATCTTTAAGGTCTAAGTTGAGATTTCATTTAAAATTGTGTCACGGAAAGCTCCAGCAACATGTTAGCTTTGTATTTTACTTTTGTTTGTGCCCTTGAAATTGTCAAAAATAATTCTAAAAATCAATTAAGTGGGGATGGATAGGGGGTGCAGTGGATAGAAAACAAGCCCTGAAGTCAGGAGGACTTGAGTTCAAATCCGGCCTCAGACACTTAATAATTACCTAGCTGTGTGGCCTTGGGCAAGCCACTTAACCCGATTTACCTTACAAAAACCTAAAAAAAAATGAATTAAGTGGTAGAGGATGTATTTGGGAAGAGAACTGAAAGTGAGGGAAAATCATGAAAAAATATCAACTTTGTAAAGGACACACACAAAAAAAATACTGAAGCAAATAATACCACAAAAATATGAAAAATAGAAAAAATAAAGAAGTACAAAAAATCCAATGAATAAAGAGATACCTTGCTTAGCATAATTAGCCAAATTGAAATATATGTCCAAGATCTCTCTGTAGAAAATAATTTCTTAAAAATTAGAATTGAGGAATTGGAAATTTATGACTTTATGAGAAATCAAATAATGAAATAAAAACAAAAGAAAATAAGAAGAGTGTATGGGAAAAAATGATTTAGAAATTGGATTCAAGAGAGAGACATTTTTTAAAAAAATTTGAGAAAGCTAAAATTAAAAATTTGAAAGCAGTCATCTTTCAATAAATTATTAGGGAAATTTGTAGGACAGACTCAAAGTGTAGAGAAAAGCTAGGAAGTTCCTGAAATTATACTTAAACTCCTCCCAAAACTACATTAATGAAGTCTCAAAGCAGAAGTCTCAAAGCTTTCTCCATTGAGAAAGCTAGTTGCTTAGTGTAGGTTAAAAATGTGTCACCATAAAAAACATTACTACAATAGTCCTATTGTAAAAGTAAATGTAAGTCTCCCACCCCCAGAAAGAAAGAGAAACCTAAAGAAAATAAAGTAAGAAAAAAGTATGCCTTAATCTGAATATAGATACTATCAAGAGTCTTTGGGATGGATAACACTCTTTATCATAAATTCATCTGAGAAATTTCTTCAATATTTTCCCCTGAGTTACTATTGCCAGCTGTGTTTCTCTCTAACGTATTGCCCTCCACCTCCATTTAATATGTTTAATCTGTCTCCTTTCTACATGTCTCTATTCAAAAGTGAATTTCTCTCACTTCTAACACCTTCATTCCCATCCCCATATCTTTTCTCTCATCCCTTTCTTCTTCTAGTTTCTTCTAGGATAACATAGGTTACTATACCCAATAGAGTGTATATGTTATTTCCTATGTGAGCCACTTCCAATGAGAGTGAATACTCACTCATTCCCACTCACCTTTCTCCCTTAAACTTCAATTGAAATGCTTTTTCTTACTTCTTTTAAGTTAAATAACTTATCCCATTCTACCTTTCCTTTCCCCTTCTGCAAGGCATTCCCTTCTCCTCCATTAATGTCATCTTTTTTTTAAGGATTTTTGCAAGGCAAATGGGGTTAAGTGGCTTGCCCAAGGCCATACAGCTATGAAATTATAAAGTGTCTGAGACTGGATTTGAACCCAGGTACTCCTGACTCCAGGGCTGGTGCTTTATCCACTGCACCACCTAACCACCCTGATTAATTTCATCTTTTGAATACAATATACTTTTAAATTCAACTCCCTCCTGCGCCTAGTGCAGATATGCTCTTAACTTCTCATAATACACGAGATGCTTCATATGAGCTCTCAGTATCATCTTTTCTCGCAAGAATACAAGCAGTCCAACATCAAAAAATCCCTTATAAATTACCCCTCCCATTCACTCACTTTATGCTTCTCCTCGGTCCTTACTGTTCAGTTCTAGTCATTTCAACAGGAAAGACTGAAAGTCCCCTATGTCATTGAATGTCCATCTTTTCCCCTAAAAAAGTACATTCAGTTTTGCTTGGTAGTTGATTCTTAGTTATAGTTCAAGTTTTTTTTTGACATGCTAAATATCTTTGTGGGCTGACAGGTCCATAATGGAGTGTTTGGTAGATTCTTCCAAGTTTTATTTTACCTTCTACTTCTAGGATATTAAGACAATTTTGCTGGATTTTTTAAAGATTTTATTTATTTTGAATTTTACATTTTCCCCCTATTCTTATTTCCTTCTGCCCATGCCCCCAAAGAAGTTAGTCTATTAGTCTTTACATTGTTTCCATGGTATACATTGATCTAAGTTGAGTATGATGAGAGAGGAATTTGTTGAAAATGATATCTAGACTCTTTTTTGTGAGTGGAATGTTCAGGTTATCCAATAATTTTTAATTATCTCTCCTGGATTTATTTTGTAGGTCAGTTGTTTGACCAATGACATATTTCATATTTTCCTGAAGTTTTTCATTCTTTTAGTTTTGTTTTATTGTTTCTTGATTTCTAAAGAAATCATCAGATTCCCATGGCTCCATTCTAAAGTAATTATTTTAAAGTAATTTAGATAAAGTAATTATTTAAAGTAATTATTTTCTTCAGAAAACTTTTTTATCTCCGATTCCATCAGGCAAATTCAGCTTTTTAAGAACTTCACTCCTCATTGGACTTTCAGTCTGTTTTTTTTTCCATTTGACCCAAACAAGATTTATTTGTTTGTTTGTTTCTTTGTTTGTTTATTCATTTGTTTCTTGCCTGTTAGTTAATTTTCATCCATTTCTACATGCATATTTCCAAGTTACAAAATTTACCTCCTCCCTCCCTTCCCACTGCCGTTCCATCATCAGGGAATAGTAAGGATAGTATTTTACACACTTATTTTGTTAAACATATTTACAAATTAGTAATTTCTAGCATGAGGAATTAGAGTTGAGGGAAAGTGATATATAAAAGATAATTATTATGAAGTTTCCATCATATTTGGAAGAGTTGTTTTATTTTTCTCTGTCTTTCTTTTATTTTGTATTTTTCCCCTGTTTGGAGATAATATAATCAAAAACCCATCAAATACAGCTGCTCTAACTCTCTGGATTGTCAAGGGGAGTTGCTTCCATAAAGGTTGTTCATCTCATAATATTGTTTATGTGTACTCCTTTCCCTCATGATCAGATCTCATAAGTCATTTCATGCTTCTCTAGAGTCCAACTATTTATGGCTTCTTATAAAACAATAATATTCCATAGTATTAATGAACCACAAATTGTATAGACATTCCACAATTAATGGGCATCCCTTCAATTTCCAAATCTTTGGCACTACAGAGTTGCTAGGAATATTTTGGAAAATGCACAACTTTTCCCATTTTTTGCAATTTTTTCTGGATATTGTCCTCAAATGGGAATTGCTAGGTCAAAGGGTATGAGCAATTTTATTGCTCTTTGTGCATAGTTCCATATTGCTCTCCAGAAAGTTTGGATCTGTTCACAACTCCACGAACAATGTATCAATGTCCCAATCCTCCCACAACCTTTCCAACATTGATCATCTTTCTTTTTTCTCATCTGGGTTAACCTAATAATGTGAGATTATACTGCATCTTTGTTTAAATTTGCATTTCTCTAATCAATAATGAGTTGTAACATTTTTTAAGTCATTACATATAACTTTAATATCTTCAATTGAAAGTTCACATAGCTTTGACCATTTATCACTCGGGGAATGACCTGTATTCTTTTAAATTTGATGCAACATTCTATATATTTTAGAAATGAGACTTTATAAGTACACTTGGATGTGAAGATTGCTAACTTTCTGCTTTTCTTCTAATGTTGGCAGTATTGATTTTATTAGTATAAAAAATTTTAATTTAATTTAGTGGTTTCTTCCATTTGTTTTTTCTGATAAAAGTGATATTTAAGTGATTTAGTTCCCTTTCTGTTAATCTGGACAGTTTGTATGATTGTTAGTATTCATCTATTTTTCTCAAGTTGCCCAATTTATTGGCATACAGTTTGATAAAATAGCTCTGAATTATCTCTTTGATTTCCTTCTCATTGGTGGTTAGTTCACTCATTTCATTTTTGATACTGGTAATTTGGTTATTTTGTTTCATTTTTTATCATATTAGCTATATGTTTTTCTATTTTGTTGGATTTTTCATAAAACAAACTCTAATTTTGATTTATGAGATCACTGCTTTTCTTGCTTTCATATTTTTTAAATCTTTCCCTTGATTTTTAGAATTTCTAAATTGATATTTAATTTGTTCCTTTTCTAGCTTTTTTAGTTACATACCCAATTCATTGATCTTCTCTCTCTCTCTATTTTATTCATACAGGCATTTAGAGAATTAAAGTTTCTCCTCAAAGCTGCTTTGGCTGCTTTCCATAAATTTTTGTACATCTCATTATTATAATTTTTTCATATAATTATTGATTATTTCTACTATTTGCTCTTTTGATCCACCCATTATTTAAAATAAAGTTATTGAATTTCAAATTAATTCTTGTTTTATTTTTTCCTCCCCTTTATTACAAGTAGTTTTTCTTGCATCATGATCTGGGAAGTGTGCATTTAGTATTTTTGCCTTTCTATATTTTATTTTAAGGTTTTTGTGCCCTAGTATATGATCAGTCTTGGTAAAGGTGGCATGTACTGCCATGTACTTTTCCATCCTTGTAGTTCACTCAGGTTTTCCTCTAGGAATCTAGATGCCCTAAAACTAGGTGCATACATATTTAGTAATGATATACCTTCATTACCAATGGTGCCTTTTAAAAAGATGTAGTTTCTTTCCTTATCTCTTTTGATGAGATTGAATTTTGCTTTTATTTTTTCTGAGATTAGGATTGCTATTCCAGATGTTTTTATTTCAGCTGAGGTATAATAGTTTTTGCTTCAACAATTTACCTTTGTCCTCTGTGTATCTCTCTGCTTCAAATGTGTATCTTGTAAACAACATATTGTAGGAATTTGGTTTCTAATCTATCCTGCTATCTTCCATTTTATGGTAAAATTCATCCCATTCACATTTGAAATTAAGATTACTAATTCTTTATTTCCCTCCATGCTATCTTTCTCCATTTATACTTATCTCTTTGCTTTTCACATATTGCTCCTAACCAAAATTTTATTACCTTACCCGATTGACTGTTCTTTTAAAAATTTAACCTTAAGTTTATTTTCACTAATGCCTTCCCTTTCCTTTATTAGTCACATCTTCCATTATCTGAATTTTGCAGGATAGCACATTGTGAGTTGTAATCCCAGGTCTCTATTTCTCTGAAATATGTTCTGGAATTTGGCTATTACAACTCTTGGAGATTCTATCCTTTGGGCTTTTTCTGGAGGGTTCTGTGGATTCTTTCAATGGTTATATTGTTGTCTTATTCTGGTAGATATGGGAAGTTTTCCCTTATAATTTACTGCATGATGTTTTTCAGGTACTTTTGTTGCTCTAGTCTTTCTGGTACTCCAATGATTTGTAGATTGTCTCTTCTAGATCTATTTTCCAGGTCATTCACTTTCCCTAGAATGTACTTAAAATTTTCTTCAATTTTTTTAAGCCTTTTTACTTTGTTTGATGGAATCTTTTAGTCTTGCAGTTTCATGAGTTTCTAATTGCTCAATTCTAATTTTTAGAATTTTATTTTCTTCAATTTAGCTTTTGAATTTCCTTTTCCAGTTAGTTGTTTTTACTTTTCATGGAGTTGATTTCTTTGGGCAACTTTTCATAATTTTTCTGTATGACTTTCATTTCTTTGTTCCATTTTTCTTCTTCCTCTCTTCTTTGGTATTTAAATTCTTTTTAAGCTCTTCTAGGAGCTTTTGTATTTGAGTCCAGTTTGTAGACTGTTTTGATACTTCCCTTGTAAATGATTTTTCACAGCTTTCTTCTTCAATATGGCATTGCAGTCATTTTTTTCTGCAAAGTAGTTTTCTATAGTGATTGCTTTTTTAGATTTTTTGTTCATCTTAGCTTTTTTTTTTGTTCATCATGCTTTGCTGTTTTAGCTCTGCTCCTGGGTTGCAGAGAGTATAAATGTATAAATCAAAAATGTATTTTCTGGGATTAGGGTCTGGTCCATGGTTTGCCATTAGCCAAGATATTACCTATGCATGCCCAGGTCTTACCTTTTTTAGAGTTGTGTGTTTTTCCCCTCCTTTACATCCAGGGTTACTTAACATTGATTTATTCCTGATGCAGTTGCGTCTTTTGTGCCACTCTTTTCAGGGTTTAGACTTTGTTTGGAACTGGAAACCACACTGCTGCCTTGGTATCTAGCTGCTGGGAGGTCTACTATTATTAAGCTATCAGGACCTGGATTGTGATGTGGCTAAAAGTCCTCTGCTGGGTTTCTCGCTCTCCTGCCTCCTGACCTTTACTTCCACTATTCCCCCAAAGAAATATACCTTCACTGATGATTGTCCATGTTGTCTACAGTTGAAAATTTCTTAATATCTTAAGGTTTTCTTGGTGGTATCTGTAGTTTAAATGTCAGAGTAGAGCCTTCATTTATCTTTGATTGGGAAGACCTCCAGGACCATACTATGTTCATGTCACCATGTTGACTCTGCCCTGAAGTCTCCAATTTGGGTTTCTCCAAAGGTGTTCAACATATATTTTTCATATTCTATTTACCTATTTAGTGCCTTTCTTGTTTAACTTTTGTATGATTTATTTTCTTCCTGTAATTTGTTTCACTTATTTCTCTAATAATTTAGATGGTCTACAATTTGATGCATATGTTTATTATTGATATTGCTTCATTGTCAATGTAGTTTCCTACCTCATCTCTTTTAATTAAGTAGAATTTTTCTTTTTTTCTAGTCTGAGATCAGGATTTATATCTCTGCTTTTTAAAAAAAAATTAACTTGAAGTAAAGGGGATGATTTTAAAGTATGCCTTTATCATTGCACTAATGCTTTTTTTCAATTTATTATGCAGCCTCTAATGTTTATGAAAGGCTTGAATTGTTCAAATAAAGCACTTGCCACAGGGTGCTCTTGTTTATATGTTACAGTCCAAAATGAGTATATTATTTTCTATACATAATTCCTTTCCTAAAAAATACCTTCATAGACCATGAAATTCAAACATACAAATACCTTTTTTTATTGGTCATTCTTTTTGACTTCCTTTCATAGTACCTTATATAATCCTACAGATTGAAAATGACAAGTGGATTGTTGAAAACTGTTCGGGATTACATTTCCAATGATTATCATCATTAAACAAAATACACAGAAATATCTAATGATAAAAACATTTTCTTAATTAAAAATATTGGCAGTAACACCTCACACCCTATACCAATATAAGATCAAAATGGATAGAGGATTTAGACATGAAAAACAATATTATAAGCAAACTAGAAGATCAAGGAGCAGTTTAGCAGTCAGAACTATGGAAAGAGAAGCAGTTTATGACCAAGGAAGAGATGGAGAACATCAGTAAAATCAAACCAGATAATTTCAAATACATTAAATTAAAAAGCTTGTGCACATACAAAGCCACCATAACCAAGATAACAAAAAAGTAGGAAATTGGGGAAAAAATTTGCAACTTGTATTTCTGACAAAGGACCCACTTCTAAAATATACAGTGAACTGAGTCAAATTTCAAAAATAACAAGCCACTCCCCAATTCACAAATGGTCAAACGATATACAAAGGCAATTTACAGATGAGTAAATCAAAACAATCCATAATCATATGAAAAATTCCTCCAAAATCATTATGTATTGGAGAAATGCAAATTAAAGCATCTCTTAGATACCACCTCACACCTCTCAGACTGGCCAATATGAGCAAAAAGGACAATGATCAGTTTTGCAAGGGATGCAGGAAATCTGGGAAACTAATACATTGTTGGTGGAGCTGTAAACTCATCATACCTTTCTGGAGAGAAACTAGGAATTATGCCCAAAGGGCAACAAAAATGTGCATATCCTTTGATTCAGCAATACCACTACTGGGTCTATACCATGAAGAGATTATGAAAAAGGGTAAAAACATCACCTGTATAAAAATATTTATAGCAGCCCTGTTTGTGGTGGCAAAGAATTGGAAATTAAGTGAATGCCCTTCAATTGAGGAATGGCTTCACAAACTGTGGTATATGTATGTCATTGAACACTATTATTCTACTAGAAACCAGGAGGGATGGGAATTCAGGGAAGCCTGGAAAGATTTGTGTGAACCAATGCTGAGAAAGATGAACAAGACCAGAAAAATATTGTACACCTAAGAGCAACATGGAGGAGATGATCAGCCTTGAAGGACTTGCTCATTCCATCAGTGCACCAACCAAGGACAGTTTTGGGCTCTCTGCAATGGAGAATACCATCTGTATCCAGAGAAAGAATTGTGGACTTTGAAAAAAGAACAAAGCCTATTACCTTCAAATTATGCTTGTATGATTTTTCTATCTCATACTTTATTTTCTTCCTTAAGGATATGATTTCTCTCTCATCACATTAAACTCAGATCAATGTATACCATGGAAATAATGTAAAGAATAACAATGTTTTCTTTGGGAGGTGGGGGAAGGAGGGAAGCAATAATGAGGGAAAATTGTAAAATTCAAAGTAAATAAAATCTTTCTAAAAAATAGCAATAATAGACTTTCAGGAGCAATGATGGACTATGATGGAAGCAGTTCTCAGAAGTTCATCATTGAAGGACAACCCTGAAAGATCTATTATGGGAAAAGTCATCCAAATCCTGAGTAAAACCAAACAAAACAAAACTACATTATTTGAATGGAGAGTAAAACAAACTATTATCATTTTTTAAAATTTCTCATATTTTTCCTTTCTTTCTCATGTTTATCACCTTTAATTCTAATTCATCTTTCAAAAACTAAGATGGAAATTTGTTACACACAATTGAACATGTCCAAACTATATAAAATTTTCATTATCAGGGGGAGTAGGGATGGAGGGGATGGTTGAAGAAAATATAGAACTGAAAAGCTTACAAAAGGATGAATGTAGAAAACTATCTTTGTAATTTGTAAAAGTATATATTTAAATAAAGGCTTTATTCCTAGACAGACAGTTATCTGGGTGATAAAAAAGCAAAAGCAAATACCTTGAAATTTAGTGGATAGAAAGCTCAGTATGACCCAATTGTATGATATGGTGGTCAAAGAGAAGTTAAGGCAAGCAAATAAAAAAAAAGAAATAATAAAAAGAAACAAAAAGAAAAAGAAAATAAGTAATATAAAGAAAATAAATAAACATAAATAAAAACCCTTCTGTCCTATTTTGAACATTGCTGGAGTATTTTTCTTGGCTCACTTCTAGGAATAACATTTTTGGAAAGACATGAATAACGTAAAGGTCATCTAAATGACAACAGATATTAAGATAACATATTATATTATATGAGATGAGTGACAGATAAAGAGATTTACATGTTTAACCT
The DNA here is from genome assembly GCF_037893015.1 of Macrotis lagotis. Lineage (NCBI taxonomy): Eukaryota > Metazoa > Chordata > Mammalia > Peramelemorphia > Peramelidae > Macrotis > Macrotis lagotis. The sequence continues at coordinate 136,980,601 of NC_133663.1, read as the reverse complement.
GAAGTAAAGAAGAGAAGACTGGATATGAGGAAAACTTAGGAGTTTTTGAAAATAATTGATGGATTGTAAGGTAGGTGATTCAAATACAGTATTAGACTCACTCTGTTTGTCCACAAAAGATCTGCAGCCAGTGAGTAAATTTTGAAGACAATCTCAGTTTTAGTTTTTTAGGTTTTTGCAGGGCAAATGGGGTTAAGTGGCTTGCCTAAGGCCACACAGCTAGGTAATTATAAAGTGTCTGAGGTCAGATTTGAACTCAGGTACTCTTGACTCCAGGGCCAGTGCTCTGTTCACTGCACCAAGCCACCCATCAGTTTTAGTTTTTAATAAAAAATCTCTAACATTTGGAATATAAAAATTCAGTTTGGATTTCCACAGGAATTATTGCCCCCTCCATGTTCTTCCTGTTTAACACAAATAATAACACACACACACACACACACACACACACACACACACATACACACACATGTACACACATACATTGAACATATAATTTTGGGATTATTGGACTAGAGAAGTTTTGAGGTTCTTTTTAACTCTCATATTCTAATAATAGTGGTTATTATGATTGAAACAAAAAGCAATAAATGTTGGAGGGGATATGGAAGAATTGATACATCAATTCATTGCTATTGGAATTCTGAACTGTTAAAAACATTTTGGAGCACTTTTGGGATTATACTGAAAGAATTATCCAACTACATGTATTTATTCATCCTGTGAGACCACTACCAGGTCTATCCATTTCCAAAGTTGATTAGCGAAAAAGAAAAAAATACTCATATGTTCCAAAATGTTCATAAGAGCTCTCTTTGTGATGGAAAAGAGCTAGAAGTCACAGGAATACCTATCAATCGAGTAAAGCCTAAGGAAGCTGTGTTTTATGATAATAATGTAATACTACATGCTAGGGAAAATGATGATCTCAATGATCTTAGATAAAATATTGAAAGATTTGTTTGAAATAATTAAGAGAAAAATGAGCAGGACCAAGAGAACATTGTCTACCCTAGCAACAATACTGTTTTAAAAAATGTTTTTAATGAGTATTTTTGAATATTATAAATTAAATTTAGAAATGATATATGAAGATTTTTCTCTATATCCTGTCGAGGGTAAGCTACTAAGAGTGATTTACACATATTTTTGGTGATCTTTGCCACCAGATATATACATGTATTCTTGCTCATTAAATGGATTTGTTGGCTCACCAGTGAACCTTGACCTAAGACATCTATAGTGCCAGAGGTGTTTCAGAAGTTTTTTTGATAAGGAACTTTAGAAACTTCTAAGGATAAATATCATAAATATAGTCAGGGAAGCTATGCCACTGGGTGCCATCTGACCTGTCACATCTGAGATAAGTTTTGTTACAGAAGTTTGGGTGTTCAAGAATAAAGTCAACAGAGATTGTTTCATGACCTTATGTGTTTATATCTCTATTCAACCTGACTCTCAAATTCAATGCCAGACCCACACCAGAGATATTGTGGGCAATAACTGGTGCCCAGAACAGGAGGGCCCTGTAGGGGAATCAGACTTGAAAGGAAAGACACTATCTGGACATCCTGTGGGTCATTGAGTTTACTACAAGACAGCAGGTATTGGGATATACACTTTAAACATTTTTTTCATCAGGTTTAAACAAAGAACATTAATATGGGACAGGGAAAATCTAACAACAGATGACATTATTTTAAAGTGCTAAAGAATATCGGTAAAGAAAGAGGCTTGTTAATAGCAGCAAAACAATTGGAAGAATTTGATGAATGTATACAAAAATGTTGTCCTTGGTTTCCAGAAGAAGAAGTACTAAGTCCTGAAAAATGGAAAACTGTGGAGAAGCAGATAAGTGAATATTTTAAACAGGAAGGTCAGGAGAGAATTCTTATGGAGTATTTTCATTGTGGAATAGTTTAAAAGTCTGTATGAATGTTTTGATATATTATGATAATTTAAATTTTAAAACATTTAATGAATTAAAATCAGCAACAAGCACGTATAGCAACACTGGCCCAATGAAAAGTGATTGGGTAATTGAAAATGTAACCCATAGTTAGGTAACTTATTGATGAGGAAAATGTTGAAAAGTTATGTGATTGGGGCATAGTGGATAAAGCACCGGCCTTGGAGTCAGGAGTACCTGGGTTCAAATCCAGTTTCAGACACTTAATAATTACCTAGCTGTGTGGCCTTGGGCAAGCCACTTAACCCCATTTGCTTTTCAAAAACCTAAAAAAAAAAGAAAAGTTATGTGATCTACTTTTGTTAATATAAGCTATTTTACTGTAATGATGTCTAAGCCTAGAATTTATGATTGATTGCTTTATAGAGGTAATGAGGGAAAATATGTAAAGTTATGGCACTTTAGCTTCCCTGAAATTTTTAAACAATGTGATGGACCTTTTTCTAGGCCTGTAGGTCCAAGCATAAATAGAAAATAAATTATAAAGTTCTTCTTATCAACATAAAAAATTAATTATATGCCCAATTAATGGTATTAAAATAAGTCACATCCCCTTAACATTTTTATAGAGAGTAAATATAATCATCTTGTGGTCAGACAAATATAAACAGTTTTTATTAAACTAGCACTGATGAATAATTGTATTAACTCTTTAAAGAATTACAAGAAGTTATAAGCAATAGATACAATCGCTTTTTTAGTGAACATATAAATTCCCACACTGGATTGTCTGGGCCTATATGTGAGGGTAATCATAGGGCTTTTCAAGCCCTTCCACTTCTTATGAGTTTAGTAGAATTGGAAGCTAGACTGTCTCACAAATAAAATTCATCAGTTTATAATAAGGAAAGAATTTTAAATCCCCAGAGAACAAATGAGGAATATAGTAAAATCTCATCAACAAATCATTCCATATCTACCTATTATTCCCCAGATTATTCTAAGAATCCTAGAAGCCAGGCTCCTAATGAATTGTGACAGTTGGATGTGACTCATTATACACCATTTTGGAAAAATGAAATTTATTCATGTTAATATAGATGCATTTAATCCCTATACAATGGTAACAGCACAAAGTTCAGAGGCTGCACAAGGTATGATTGATCATTTATTCTACTGTTTTGCTATTGCAGGGCTATGAAATTCCATAAAAATAGATAATAACCCTGGATATACTTCTAGGGCATTTAAACAATTCTGCCTATACTACAACATAAAACATTACATGCATTCTCTTCAGCCCCACTGGTCAAGCTTTAGTAGAATGTAAACATAAAGATTTTAAGAGATTCCTGGAAGTGTAAAAGAAGGCAGAATAGATAGGGACAAAGGGAAACATGAAGTTTTAAACATTGAATGATAAACAATTAGTGCCTGCAGAAAGATTTTTTTTAATATGCATATGCAACATGAAGTGAAGGGCATAATCATGGGGAAGGGCCCCAAGGATGGACAATGTAAAGGACTTGATCAATTACTAGCATGGGAATGAGGGCATGTTTCTGTGTTGTCCAAAGATGGAAAAACTCTCTGGATACCAGAAAGGAACATCAGACTGTGCAGACCAGATGAATGAAGCAATACATAAAATGAATAATTCTACAGTTAAGAAATTGAAAGAAAAAAGATAAGAGGAGAAGAAAGGACAGGCCACACAAAAGAAGAGCATGACATGGACTTACAAGAGAATTTATGGTGCTTACATTACTCATGAACAATTTGGGGAATGTAAAAGGTACTGAATATTGGACTTAAGTTCAAACCCTTCCATGGGTAACTACTATGTAATGGGCAGAGATTATCGCTGAAATTGTATTGATAGAGGAAGTGGCAGATTATTTGCGATATAACAAAGTTCCTACTGGAAATATCAAAGAACTGCTGAGAAGAGAAGTTAGGTATAATTTTTCTAGTTTAAATAGTATGGCATCTATATGCTTTTGTAAAACATGTCCTGCTGAACATGTGTTAAATTAAGTAAAACTAATCATTCAAATCATCCATGTAGGATTTAGAAATGTCAGGAATTCCATCTGTAGAAAGTACTGAAGGTAGAAAAATATTTTCTATAGAACTTCCTTGTTATAATTTACAAGCTTTTGAATTTTAAACATAACGTTTTTCACCCTGGGTCACACCCTGGGTCACACCCAAACAGAGGAATTTATGATCATTTTATTCCGCTGAAAGTATGGAATTTTCCTGGTAGAGTAATTTCATGGGGTATTCCATGTTATATTAAACCAAGTATATGCCCAGAAATAGAATTAGCTAATTCAGAGATATGGAAGGCTATAGCAGCAATAGATAAGATAATGTTTATACAGTAGAATATGACATTGGACAAGATATATTAAGCAGAAAAGATACTGCCTGTGACTGCATACACAGGACCAAATATTGCTTTCATGATAGGATGTTTCAAAAATGTCAATATTCATGGAGAAAAAGAGGATGTAATACGTTAACTGTAACAATTGCATTCTTCAAGCATTTGTAGGTTAAGAAGTAATGAATAAGAAAAATAGAAACAAAAAATATTCAAGTATTATTTGAAAATCTTACTAGAGCATTAAAGGCTCAGGAGAGAATTAATGAAGTCCTTTATCATTTTATTAATGCATTAGAAACCTCTGCAATGAACATAGGGGATCATGTGGTTACAATAGTCTACAGTGGAATGTGATTATAGATTTTCCACTGTTTGTGTAAGTCCTTTAAAATATAATATTTCACTTATACCATGGCATAATATAAAATTTATTTGAATGGAATATGGTATAATGATTCTATAACTATGGATATAAACCAATTGCATAAAACTTAATGATATTGGATTGGAACCTAGAATGGAAATGGACTCAGGTTTTGATAATTTGTTTAACTTTGTTAATAGGTTTGATCCTTTTCATTTTATGAAACTGTTACTGAGCATACTTCCTGGTATCATTGCATTATTATTGATATTGTGTCTTATTCTCATTTGTCTCAAATGTCTTTTTTTTTTCTGGGACAAAATTTAAGTGTCCTAACATACCCTTTAAAGCTTCAGCATGCCTGAGAAGGAGGAAACTGTTGAGGGTCAGCTCCTAAGAGTGATTTACACAAACTTTTGGTGACCTTTGCAACCAGAGATATACATGTATTCTTGCTCTTTAAATGAATTTGGTGGTTCACCAGTGAACCTTGACCTAAGATATCTGTGGTACCAAGGGTGTTTGGGAAGCTTAAAAATGAGGAAGTTAACAGACTTCTAGGATAAATATCATAAATGTAATCAGGGAAGTTATGCAGCAGGGTAGTTTCTGACCTGTCAGGTCTGAGATAAGTTTTGTTATAAAATTCTGAATGTTCAGGAATAATGTCAATAGAGATTTTTTCAAGACCTTACATGTTGATATCTCTATTCAACCTGACTTGAATTCAATACCAGAGTCACATAAGAGCTATCATGGGTGACAACGTCCAGATAAAGAACTGACAAATAGAATTATTTGCACAGATAGATATATAGTAGGTTATACACACACTATATATATATATACATATATATTTATGTATGTATGTATGTATAACACACATATATATATCCTTTGTTATCTATGGTAGTCAACTCTAGGATGAGGTGGTGGAAGGGTAGAAAAAAAGATTAAAAAAGGAATCTACAACATAATTTTGCTGTATATTTGAAAGGAATAGCAAGATATGTAGAGTAGGTTTGTATTTTATAATCTTCATTTTTATAGTATTATGCTATGCACATACTTGTTTTATTCCATAAACATGCTTTGATGTAGTAAAGAATAAATTGGCAAAAATTAAAAAGACTAAAAGCAAATAGCATTTCTCCCCTATCTCCATGAGTGTTATATTGGTTCTCTTACTTAGAAGTGATCTTCATACTTAGAGAATATACATAACTATTTAAAAAATTGTGTTGGACTTAAAATTATACATTAAACATATGTATATTAGTGGATACACTCTCTGCCACATATAATCAAAACCAGTTTTAGACCATGTCCTATTGTAATTTTATATCTACTCCAGCTACTCCAGTTGTTCTGCACAAAGTAAGTGATTAACAAATCATTATTTATTTTATGCCACATTTATAACAAACTATTGACGAACAGCATTTTTAGTTGTTTCTTTTTTATTTTTTTGGGGGGGAAGAATAGCTTTCTTTATCATAAAATGCTCAAAGAAATTGCTTCAGTATTTTTCCTACAGTTGCAATTATTACCTGTATCTCCTTTCATCCTATTACTGCTACCCTCTTTTATTCTATTCTCTCTCTCCTTTCATCCAATCTCTATTCAAAAGTGTATTGTATCTGACTACCCTCTCTCTCTCTTTAATCACTTACAACCCCTCCCTTCCCTATCTCCTCATTCTCCCATTCCATTTCTCTTCTATTCTACTTTAGGGTAAGTTAAATTTCTATACGTAATTGAGTCTGTATATTATTTCTCCTCTGAGTAACTTCTGACAAGAGTAAGTCTCACTCAGTCTCTCTCCACTTTCCCATCTTCTACTCCATTGCAAAAGATTTTTCTTGACTCTGTGAAAAAACTTACTCCATTCTACCTCTCCTTTCCCTTTCTTCCAGTATATAACTTTCTATCCCATTAACACTATCTTTTAATATATTAACTTCAACTCCTTCTTTTGTCTTGTCTATACATGCTCCTTTAACTGCCCTAATAAATTAGAAGTTTCAGATGAGTTATCAGTATCATCTTTTTCTGCAGGTATATGAGCTGTTCAAATCATTAAGTATCCTACAATTTGCCCTTCCTGTCTTCCCTCTCTATGCTTCACCTGAGTATTGTACTATAAAATCAAACTCTCTGTTCAGCTATGGTCATTTCATAAGTTTCCTACTCCATTGTACATCTTCTCCTCTGAAAGAATATGTTCAGTTTTGCTGGGTAGCTGATGCTTGGTTGTAAGTCAAGCTCTTTTGCCTTCCAGAATATCCTGTTCCAAGTCCTACAATCAATTAATGTAGATACTGCTAAATCCTATATAGCTCTACAACATTTCAATTGTCACATTCTGCTTGTTTGTAATATTTTCTCCTTGACTTGGAATTTAGTTATAATATTCCAGGGAGTTTTTATTTTGGGATCTCTTTCAGGAGGTGATGGATGGATTCCCTCAATTTCTATTTTGCCCACTGCTTCTTGGATCTAAGGGCAGTTTTCCTGGATAAGTTCTTTAAATATGACATCTAGGTTGTTTTTTTGTTCATGACTTTCAGGTAGTCCAATAATTTTTAAATGATCTTTTCTAGATCTTTTTTTACAGTTCAGTTGTTTAAACAATAAAATACTTCATATTTTCTCCTAATTCATATTTATTTTGATTTTGTTGTATTGTTTCTTGATTTCTCACAAAGTCATCAAATTTCCTTAGCTCCATTTTACATTTGAAGGAATTTTTTTCTTCAGAGACCATTTAAATTTTCTTTTCCATCTGGCCAATTCAGCTTTTAAAAGCATTTTTCTTCTCATTGGCTTTTGGCCTGCTTTTCCCATTTGACACAATCTGCTTTTTAATCCTATTTTCTTCAGAGTATTTTTTTGTATCTCCTTTATCAAGTTGCTGACTTGGTTTCCATAATTTCCCTGCATCCTTCCATTTCTCCTTCCAATTTTTCCTGTCACTCCCTTACTTGATATTAAAAATATTTTTGAGCTCTTCTATCACCTGAGATCAGCTCATATTTTTCTTGGAGGCTTTAAATGTAGGAACTTTGACTTTCTTATGTTCTCACTTTGTATTTTGATCTTCCATATGTCCAGTGTAATTGTCTTAAATCTGCTTATTTTTCTTCTGTTGTTTGCTCATTTCTACAGCCTATGACTTGATTTTAACACTTTGTTAAGGTGGAGTCTGCTTCCAGGGGGAATACATAATCCTGATTTTTTTGAAGTTTTGCAGCTGTTTTCAAGAATAACACCCCTCCACCCCTTCTTCATCCCCTCCCAACCTGCAGATTCTAAATTACTCCATGATCTTATGCAAGGCTTTGCCTGCTCCCCTGGCCTATGCTCTGGTCTCTGAATGATCACAACCACTCCTTTCTGCTCTGGAACTGTGAGGAGGATCCTAACTCCACTGCACTCTGTGCTTCTCTATCTTTTTCTGAAATTGGAACCCCAGATTGCATCCTAGATCTGATTATGGGTAACACAACAGAGTTCTGCCTCAGGGGTAGCAAAGAGAGCTCTGTAGTCTCCCCCAATTTGTATATTGTCCTGGGATGAACACTTGGGAAGCAGCTACTGGTTCCCTGACTGCTGCCTCTCTACATTTGCTCCTCATCCCCTGGAACTGAATCTGCAGCAAAGCCTGTGGTGGACTGGATTCTATTCTCACTCAGGTGCCATTGAATTTTCCTGCTGAACTTCCCAATTGTCCTTGGAAATCCCTGGACTGAGAGGTCTGGAAACTGACACTACTGCCATAAATATAGGTACCTAGCAGTCTGTTCCTTTCTGGATGAAGCTGGTTTACTCTGGCATAGGTTGGGCTATGCTGTGAACTCTTTATTATCCAATGAAACAGAGATTTCACATGGATCCTCCAAGATGTTTTGCACTAGAAAATTATTTCATTCAGTCCTTCGGGGGATTATGGAAGTCTAGAATTTGATTAAAGTCATTATTTAAAAATATTTGGAGTGGGTTGTATGTGAGCTCTGGTAATTTCCTGCCTTTACTCCTTTATCTTGACTCCACCTCTGAGGAGTAGCATGTACATAGAAATTTTTAATTATATAAATATTTTATTTGCTTTCCAATTACATTCAGTGATAGTTTCTAACAATCATATTTTACCAGGATTTGAGTTTTACAATTTTTCTCCCTCCCACCCTTCCTTCCCCCTGCTCTCAACCAAAGACAATCTGATATAGGCTTTACATTTACACTCATAATAAGCATAAATCAAAATTGAAAGTGTTATGTAAAACAATTATATCCAAAAGGCAGAAATACTAGAGAAACATATGTATGTATACATATGTATATGTATACCTATATATGAAAACCTAATATATAAAACAACTTTTAAAAATTGAAGACAATAATTTTTGGTCGTCCTTTAAACTGTACAATTCTTTCTCTAGATGCAGGTTATATTCTCCATCAGAGATCCCCTAAAACTGTCCTTGATTATTGCACTAATGGAATCAGCAAGTGCATCATGATTGATCATCACCGCATGTTGTTAGTGTGTATAATGTCCCTCTGGTTCTACTCCTCTGACTTAGCACCAATACATGCAATTCATTCCTCATTTTTCTGAAACCCTTCTTGTAGAATGATAGTGTTCCATCTCACACACACACACACACACACACACACACACACACACACACACACAAACACATAACACAATTTGTTCAGTCTTTCCCCTATTGATGGACATCCCCTCAATTTCTACATCCTTTCCCACTATAAATACAGCTGCTATGAATATTTTATACATATGTGATATTTATCCTTTTTTCATGATCTCTTTAGAATACAGACCTAGTACTTGTATTGTTGGATCAAAGATATGCACATTTTATTGCCCTTTGGGCATAATTTCAAATTTCACTTCAAGAAAGGGCTGATCAGTTCACAGCACTACCAACAATGCCTTAGTTTCCCAGATTTCCCATATCCATTCCAACACTCATCAGTACACTTTCTGACATGTTCAGGAAATATTAAAAAAAAAAAAAACAAAGTATAAGAGAGTGAAACCGAAAATAAGGGGTTTGAACTATTCCTCTTTTCAACTTGTGTTCTCAATTTTTTCATATTTCACTTAGCTCCACCATTTCCACTAGGTAATGATCACACAGAAATGTGCATAGCTTTGTAATTAGAGAGAGTTACACAGAGGTTGGTATTTATGCTTAACAATTTAAAATGTTCAAAATAAAAAAGGCTTTAGATAAAGTGAACTAGGGTAATTTGAGCTCAACCTCCACCTGAATGCTGTGTTGGTTAATTGAGATAGTACAAGACCTTCTGGCAGTTTATGGTAGAACATAAGACAGTCCATTTTAAAACATCTATAAATTTATTGTATTATTTTATAGGAAATTTAAAGAAAATATGTAATCAGTTTGCAATATCTTAGCTTTATAGATCATAGGATCCTCCCTAATGTATCATGGTCCACCTGATAATAAACCACTAATATTTTAGTAAAACAATATTTAAGCATCTATTAATAAAATTTTAATATCATATCTTAGAAAAGTCTAAAATTTATTCTACAAAATGAAAGTGTATCCCATGATATATGCTGCATTGATTATATCTATTTAAAAGAAAAAAAATAGAAAATAAATCTGTTTGTTCCTCCAGGTCATCATCGTTATTTGCCTCCCAAAGAACACTTTTTAAAAAAAAAATTCCATGCTCAGCATTACTGTAGAAATATTGATCTGTAAACAACTGCTGACAAAGGTATTTTGTTTAAGCCATATATTCAGTGAACTGCAAATACAGCATTATGATAGGAATGCATAAAACTGCTTTCTTCAACACACAAAAACAGTGCAATCATTTCACCCAAATGACAATGTTGCTGAACTGTTTTTTCCCCTTTGGTTCATTGAATAAGCAATATACTATACATACATGCATAAATACATATATACATACATATGTATGTATATATATATATATAAAGAGAAAATAAACCATTACTAAATGAAAAAATGAAGATAAATTTGTTCCTTCAGAAGAATAACAGTCCATTTGAATTTTATTCTTCACAGAAACAATTTTAATTTTCCATATATATATATGTATATATATATATACATACATATATATATATACTTATACATTTCATGTTATAATAAATTCTAGTGAATTCCTACTTATTCAAGTATAAACATTTTAAGAATACATTGTGGATTTTGCAAACATCGAAATCTTACAGCAACATCTTTGTTAGTTAATCAGAACTTATTTAAAGACTGAATCATATTTATAGAAAAAGAAGAAAGTCAAACAAAATTTTTCTTTTAAAAATCAAATATTCTATCAAAAGGCTTTTCAAAAAGGTAAAATTATCATCTATGTATGCTATTTTATTAAATTTTAATAGTATTTATAATATTTCTAGTTATTCGCTTTTCTGAAAACCTGCAAGAAAAATTTACATTTTTGTAAGATTTTTAGTTTTGCATTTTTCTCCCTCCCTGCCTTCCCTCCTCTACTGCCCTGAGAGAAAGCAATCTAATATAGGGTCTACATGTGCAATTATGCTAGACATAGAGATTGATATTAATCTTGCTGTGAAAAAATTAAAACCAAATGGAAGGGGGGGGAAAGAGAGAAATAAAATGGCTTTATAAATAAAATAACTTTTAAAAGTTAAAGATAATAAATTTTGCTCTACATTTAAGTTCCATAGTTCCTTCTCTGGATGATTATTTCCCATCAAAAATCTTTTCAAATTATCTTTGATTATTGTATTTCTGAAAAAAAAGTCCCTTCATGGCTAAACACTAGCCAATGTTGTTAGTATATGCCATAGGGCTAATATTGGAGCTGAATAAAACACTCATTTGAGCTCTCCCAACATTTCCTTCAAAAAAGCTATATAACACCTCAGATTGAATTCTAGAGTGACATAACCAACAATAAGTTATAACAAAGACAAAATTAAAAATTGGGAAGAGAGTTCTGTCACAAGATAAAGGAAGTGGACTCTGTCCTGGATCTAGGTGATCCTGACAGAAGTAGCAATATTATCAGAAGCTCTAAAACCAGAGAAAGTATGGAGAGTTGGCAATACATCACAAAATGATGGCAGAGTAAAGAGTAACATTTTTAGACAAGAAAAAGTGGGAACTCTGAAGGTCAACTCTTTGGCAACTCCATTCTCAATACATATTTCTTAGTTCAAGGGTAGAGAGGAGCACATTCAGTGAAAACGTAGTGGAAGCCCCAAGTTACAATGATCCTCTGGATTCAAGTGATCAAGGACCTTCAAGAATAGCATGACTTTGTATACCCAAAGAAGCAGGGGAATTACTTGTAATCTGGAACATATCTGTGAATATTTTTCTCAGAAATGCAGATTTAAACAATATTTAACACACCTCTCTTTAGTGAAAGAAAAAAATCTGACATCCTAGAATTAAGTCTGAAAACAGAAATGAAAAAACATCTGAAACAAGAAACAGTCTCTCCATCTGACCCATGCCAAGAACACAGTCCAACATTAACATAAACTTTTAAATCAATAAATAAGATGAAATAGAAACAGACACAAAACTCTAACAATAAAAATCTACTATGGTGAGGGGAGAAGGTGAAGTTATATATTCGGAAGACAGTAGAATAAATATAGTGTCAAAGTTGCAAAAGTAAAGTGGTTTGGACAGGAATCCAGACAGAATTTATTAAATAACTATTTTTTCCAAAATTAAATAACAGTAGTAGGGAAAATATTTGATAAAGTCATGGAAAAATAAAGAAAATTATGAGAAAGCAAATAAGAGCTGGGTAAAAGAGACAAAAATATTTCAAATAAAATAATATGTTAAGCTGAATTGGTCAAATGCAAAAAAGTGGAATAAATGTTCACTGAAGAAAGTAATTTTTTAAAAATTGGATTATAAAAATTTTATCAAGATATTAACATTTTGAATCAATATTAAGAAAATTAAAATTTTATATCTAGTTTTCTTTCTTTCCATTTTGCTAGATAGGGCTATATTTGTCTCAATAAAGGAGTTTTTACTACTTTTTTCCCCCTCAATGTTTAAATATAATTTGCTCAATATTGGGTAATTTTTGATAGAGTTATATAAATCTATTTGAAGTAGTATATTATTTCTAAAGTTTTCCAGGTATTATTGTCACTGACATGCAGTAAGAATATAATAAATGCTAATTTTTTGATTTATAACTGATAAAATCACCATGTAGAATGAATTCAGGTCAACTTCACTTAAAATTGATTGTATGTAGCCTTACCCTCATACACTCAATTTAGTTAAACTGACAAAATACACTTGAAATGACATGTCTTGGCTGAATTTTGAATCAATACCTCATGAGGTTTGATTGCCCTTCAGTTTTTTTATTTATTTTCTCATTCAGTTCTGCTCATATTTTCCATCATGCAGAATCATACATTAATTTAGTATTTCCATTTTGTAAAATTTGTCTTCAATTTGCATTATGGAAAAAATATTTCCAGGACATTTCATACCTTCTTTGTGTAACATAAACTTTTCAAGGAAATAATGATAGTCATTGTTTTCTTTTGTTGTTGTTTATCGTTACTTTCATATTTTTAATTGTTCATGAGTCTATTTCCTTAGCAAAGATAATGTACACTTTTCAGTTGATTTAATATATGAGTAACTGAGGAAAATAAAGGTTTACTTACTCAGGGTTATACAGCTAATAAGTGTTGGAGCCCAGTTTTGAACTTACGGTCTATCTGTCTGTATACTCCAAAGCTCCATTCATTATATTAACTAGTTGTCCTTGTTTCCATTTACCTCATTACCATTTTTTGACATTTTTATGGTGAATTTTTTTGTTACTCTAATTGCAAACAGTGTTCTCTCAATATGTATTTGCTTCAAATTTGGTTTTGATTTTGATTCTTTGTAACCAGGAAATGATCCAAACACACATTTAAATATGTATTCTGAAATGACTTTTTTATTGGTAAGTTGTAATTTCCTGACATGTAAAAGTAGTCATTGCAGCTTTCATTTCTTCAACTTAGCTCTATTTTCCAGCATATTTCCTACATCATCTCCTTTGAACATCTTTGTTTGAAGTTCTCTGGTATTAACACTTAATGTTAACAAATAAGTACAGAAGATTGTCTGATTCTTTATAAAGTTTCTATACTTTTTGATACTTTCATTTCTTTTTCTAGAACTATCATTTTATACTCATCCATGAGGGGTAGGTATTTTGCACAATAAATAGAGCACTGACCCTGGAATCAGGAGCATCTTGCCTTATATATTTAATAATTGCCTAACTGTGTGAACGTGGGCAAGTCACTATTAACCCTATTGCCTTAAATAAAAAAAAAATATTAGATATACCAAGAATACTGGTTCAGAAATAGATGAATAGATAAAGGGAATAACATAGGTTCAAAAGAAACAGTAGTAAATGACTACAATATAATTGACAAATATAAAGACATTAGCTTCTGGGATAAGAACTTATTATTTGTCAAAATTTGTTGGGAAAACTGCAACTAAGAAAACAAGGAAGAAAATAGAAAATCAACACATTTAGAAAGATGAGTGGATTTTATTCTAGTTAAACAACTCTCACAGGTAAGCACTAACTAAAGTAAAGAAAAGATATATATATATATATATATATATATATATATTTGAATATGCATATATTAAGCTTGAAAACAACAATCAATGATTCTATTATTTACAAAGAAATTTGCATTTAAACATCATTTCATGCCTTTACAACCTAATGTTACAGATGTTATTATTATATCCATCTTACTGGTGAAGCAACGGAAATGTAGACAAGTTATGATACTTGCCAAGGCAAATAGCATGATCATATTAAGAGTTTTTTCATGGAGGTTCTTCTTTGACTATATGCCACAGGACAATAAAAAAATTAATTCAAAAAAAATAGTGTGCTATATTTTTATGGTTTATTCTTTTTAATTGACTTATTTTTCCAGATACATGTTATGAAAAGTTCTTCATTACCAAATGCTAAATCAGTGAAAAATAAAACAATCATTCAATAAATATTTATTAAGGAATTATTCTGTGCCTGATATTCAATTTTTTTAATCACAAAGGTTCTAAAGTTCAGTGTACAAGATACAAAGCAAGAAATGTCAAGCAAGTTTAAAAAGCTAACAAATGATTTTAAGCAAAAATAATTATGATACTTCAAACTCTCACACCCTGCATCAAAATAAGATCAAAATGGGTACAGGATTTAAGACATAAATGACAACACCGTAGATAAATTAATAGACCAAGAAATACTCTACTATCAGATCTAAGGAAAGGGGACAAATTTATGACCTAACAAGAAACAGAGCACTTTATAAACTGCAAAATGAACGATTTTGACTACATTAAATTAAAAAAAATATTTACACTAATAAGATCAACACTGCCAAAATTAGAAGGAAAGCAGAAGCCGGGAAACAATCTTCACAACTAGGAGTTCTTATAAAGATCTCAGTTCTAAACTATATAGAGAATTGCATCAAATATATACATTTACAGTAAGCTCTGAAGGAGGTAAGTAAGTGTAGGTAGGTAGTTGTGTGCGGGGTCTTGGTTGTCTCTGTCTCCCAACCAAGAGAGCGACCCCCGAGGTATACTGACCCCCCCAGCCAGGCACTCATATCCAGTGGAGTTTGAGAAAGGGAGATGGACTCTGAACCAGTCCTGTACCGGCGACCCCCTTGCTCTAGATCCCCTGAGCCCACTTCTCCCCCCTTTTTCCTTCAGCATTTCGCGAATAAGCTTTCAAGATAAGCAAAATGAACAAAGATGCACAGATGAGAGCAACTATTAACCAGAAACTGATAGAAACTGGTGAAAGAGAACGACTTAAAGAATTGCTAAGAGCTAAATTAATTGAATGTGGTTGGAAAAATCAATTAAAAGCTCATTGTAAAGATGTGATTAAAGAAAAAGGATTACAACACGTTACTGTTAATGACTTGGTGGCAGAGATAATTCCAAAGAGCAGAGCACTTGTACCTGACAGTGTGAAGAAGGAGCTTTTACAAAGAATAAGAACTTTCCTTGCTCAGCATGCCACCTTTAAGATGGGCTAGAGTATCACGACTTGTACTTGATTTCTTTAATCCATTAAAAACATGCCATCGGTTTGAAGTGCAAAAAAAATATATACATTTACAACTCCTTCCCCAATTGATAAATGGTCAAAGGATATGAATAGACAGTATTCAAATGATTA
This sequence comes from Macrotis lagotis, assembly GCF_037893015.1. Lineage (NCBI taxonomy): Eukaryota > Metazoa > Chordata > Mammalia > Peramelemorphia > Peramelidae > Macrotis > Macrotis lagotis. Next base: position 136,964,647 of record NC_133663.1, on the reverse strand, counting down.
AAGTTACATTATATATATATATATATATATATATATATATATATATATATATATGCATATAAACTTATGAAAATGCTTCAAATCGTCATTGATTAGAAAAATACAAATTAAAACACCCATGAAGTATCACCTCAGATCTATCAGATTAACTAAAATGACAAAAAGGGAAATTGAGCAATGTTGGAATGGTTCTGGAAGGATTGGAACATTAACACCTTATTGGTGGAGTTAGTAAATGATCTGACCATTCTGGTGAGCAAAATGGAACTGTGCCTAAAGAGCAGTAAAACTGATCATATCTATGACCCAGCAATTTCAGTTATTGTCCAATATCCATGAAAAATATTAAAAAACAGAAAAAATCCCACATGTTCCAAAATATTTAAAGCAGTTTTTTGTAGTGGCAGATAATTAGAAATTAAGGTGATATCCTTTAGGGAATGGTTGGGTAAGTTATGGTATATGAATTTTATGGACTACTGTTGTTCTATAAGAAACCAGAAATGGTCAGAGTCTAGGGAAGCATGGAATTTATTACAGGATCTGATACTAAGCAAAGGTAGAAGAACCAAGAGAACATTATACAAATTAATAACACCACTGTGATATGATTAAATTTATTGGATGAAGCTTTCAGCAGTTTAGAGAGACAGGACAACCCCATTAAACAAGCAATGGACAATGCTATCCCCGATCCAGAGGAAGGAAAAACAAAACAACCAAAAAAAAAAAACCCTTCAGAATCTGATGAACACTACATTACTTTAAAAAGAAATTCTCTTAGGTTCTTTCCCTTAATCCTAACTCCTCACACTGAAAACAACTACTCTCTAAATATCTTTAACAACAATGTGTATGCAAAATATTAATCTATTTGCTAATAAGGGGAGTGGGTTGGGAAGTGAAGGTAGAAGAAAATATTGTAACTTGAAAATGTACATATGCAAATGGATGAATGTTGAAAACTTTTAATAACATGTTAACTAGATAAAATGTCAACTAAAAAAGAATGAACCAAAAAGATATAACAGAGTATTTTTTGGATTCATTTTTCTTTATTGTCTTGTGGAATATAGTCAAAGAAGATCCTCTATGAAAAAATCATATTATGATCATGTTTTTTGCCTTGACAAGTATAAGAATTTTCTTTTGTTTCTGTTTTCTCATCTATAAGATTCATAGAATAATAATATCTTTACATTAGGTTATTGAAAGGATGAAATAATATAAAATATGAACATTTCTTGGTAAGTAGAATAATTGGTCATTGATGGTTTTTAAGCATAATATAGTTATATTTGAATGTATAATATATTTTTTCTTTATTTTAGTCAATATACCTGTGAGGTTTGTTTGGTTGTTTTTCCTTTAATAGAATCTTTTGAAATACGCTGCCTTTTCCATTTTCTTCCTTTTTTCTATTGAATTGTACACATCTCTTCTTATCTTTCCAAATCTCTAACACTCCTTTGGTTAAACTATCCTTTGTTTTCTATTGTTTGTCTCTTTGTTTTATTATTTTAATTTATATAAAAAATACTCTAATTTCAAACTTATTCCAGTCTTAAACTTTTGAAGGCTTTAGTTAGATTGTGAACCATTCTGATTTCCTTTCTGCCTTTCCATCCTCACTGAAATCTATAAAAATGTTATTTTTCCTTTATAGTTTCCTTTTCATTAATTTCCTTCCAGAAATAATACATAAAATGGTGTTTTGAAATTTTTGATTGTTAGTCCAACATTTCCTTTTATATTTATTTACTAAAGTTTATCTAATAACAACTTTGTCATATATTTGGTATTTCTTTTGTTAACTTGTGTTTCTTCAGACATTCTATTTCATGTCCTGTGGCTTTCTTTTTCATTTTCTGATTTTTCCTTTGTAATACTGCATAAACGTTTTAGAACGGATATTTTAAAGTTATTTGAGAAGATATTTGAGATCAACTGGCCTGAATTACTGGACAGAATAGATTCCCTCTTGAGAGGATGTGATTCTAGACAATTATCTAATCCCCTGTCACTCAGATGTAAAAAGTCTTTTCAAATTATCTTCAAACTACTATATTTTCTAGATTTCCTTTTATACATTTCACTAACATATCCCACTTACTAATTATTTTCCCGTTTCTTTGTGTGACTAGAAAAATCCATGTTTTCATCATGTTATATAGTATTGAATATTTATTCATCAGCATTTGGAAATTTATGAACGAACGTCACTGTAGCCTTCTGAATTCCATTTCTGAAATGTTATTTATGTTATCCCCATGCAACTCACTTGAACATTAGGAAACAAATTCAAGTATCAAAAATATTTTGTTTATTAATTAATAGATTGATTTATATTCATATATACAAACATACATATTTCCAAGTTACAAAATTTCCCTCCAACCTCCCTTCCCACCCCCTTCCCTCAGCAGGGAACAGTCACTTTACCATTTTTGCATAAATATATATATATATATGTATATATATATATATATATATAGTTAAATATGTTTACAAATTAGTAATTTTCCTTATGAAGAATTAGGATTAAGGGAAAGAGACATATAACAGAATTTTATAAAGTATTCATCAGATTAGGAAAAGTTGTATATTTCTGTAGGTTTTATTTTGTTTTGTTTTTCTTCCTCTGGGTGGAGATAATACAGTGCATAAACAGTAAAATAGAGATGTCCTAGCTCTCTGGACTGCTTAGAGGAGCTGCTTCCGTCAAGGCTGTTCATCTCATAATGTTGTTGATGATGATGTGTACATCGTTCTGTTGCTTCTACTCCCTTCACTCAGTATAAGATCCCATAAATTATTCTGTGCTTCTCTAGTGTCTGACCATTTATGGTTTCTTATAGAACAATAGTATTCCATAGTATTCATGTACCATACATAGTTGAGCCATTCCCCAATTGATGAATATCACCTCAATTTCCAAATCTTTGCCAATACAAAAAAGAGCTGCTATGAAAATTTTGGTACATGTAGGACTTTTATCATTTTTTATCATTTCTTCTGGATATAGACCTAGAAATGGAATTGCTAGGTCAAATGGTATGAAAAGTTTTATTGCTCTTTGGGCACAATTCCATATTGTGCTCCATAAAGCTTGGATCTGTTCACAACATCACCAGGAATCCATTAATGCCCCAAACTTCCCTCAATCTCTCCAACATTGATCATCTTCCCTTTTTTTCGTCTTGGCTAATTTAATAGGTGTGAGAAGATACCTCATTGTTGTTTCAATTTACATTTTTCTAATCAATAGTGGATTTCAAGCATTTTTCATATGGTTAATATAGTTAATTTCTTCATTTGTAAACTGTCTGTACAAATCCTTTGACTATCAGTTGGGGGATGACCCATGATCTAATAAATTTGATGCAATTCTCTACATATTTTAGAAATGAGACCATTATCAGAAATCCTGGTTGTGAAGAATTGTTTCCAAGCTACCTGCTTTCCTTTTAATTTTTGCATTATTGATTTTATTAGTACAAAACATAGTTAATTTAATATAGTCAAAGTCAGTCATTTTACAGGTTATAATCAGCTCTAATTCTTATTTTGTCAGAATTTATCACTTTTCCATAGAACATAGTTTTTTTTGATCTATTAATTTATCTATGATATCACTATGTCAAAATACTGTACCCATTTTGAGGTTACTTTGGTATTGTGGACCATTGCCTAGTTTTTGCCATACTATTTTCCAGTTTTTCCAATAATTTTTGTCAAAAAGTGAGTTCTTATCCTAGAGGGTGTTGTCTTTGTGTTTGTCAAATAGTAGATTGCAGTAGTCATTTATTGCAGTTTCTTTTAAACTTATCCTAATCTACTGATCCATTATTGTATTCTTATACAGTATCAAGCAGTTTTGTTGATTGCTGCTTTATAGTACAGTTTCAGATCTGGTAGAGCTAGGTCATCTTCCTTAACATTATTTTTTCATCAGTTTCCTTGTTATTCTTGCCCTTTTGTTGCTCCAGATGAATTTTGTTACTATTTTTTTCTAGATTGGTAAAATAGTTATTTGGTACTTTGATTGGTATGGTACTGAATAAGTAATTTAAAATTTTTTATCTATTAGGTAGACCTAACAATGAGCTTTTAAGTTTTTTCCAGTTATACAAATCTGACTTTGTTTGGGTGAGGAGAATTTTATAATTGTCTGTTTACAATTTCTAGGTTTGTCTTGGGAGGTAGATTCCCAGGTATTTAATGTTGTGTACAGTTATTTTAAATGGAATTTCTCTTTCTATCTCTTGCTCTTAGGCTTTATTGTTCATATATAGAAATGCTGATGATTTATGTGGGTTTATTTTATATCCTGCTACATTGCTCAATGTATAAATTGTTTCAATGAGTTTTTTATACGATTTTCTCAGGTTCTCTAGATGTAGCATCATATCATCTACAAATAGTGAAAGTTTTATTCTTTTTTTTTGACAATTCTGACTCCTTCAATTTTTTTTCTTTTCTTACTGCTCCTGTTAGCATTCCAAATACTATGTTGAATAATAATGATGATAATGGGCATACTTGCATTGCCCTAATTGGAAATGTTTCAAGTTTATTATCATTAAAATAATATTTTAATGGTTTTAAATAGTACTCTTTATTATTTAAAGGAAAACTCCATTTATTTCTAAACTTTCCACCATTTTAAAAGGAATGGATATTTGTATTTTATCAAAGGCCTTTTCAGTCTCTATTGAGATAAACATATGATTTCTCTTGCTTTTCCTATTGATATGTTTTATTATGCTGAGTGTTGCCCTAATGTTGAACCATCCCTACTTGCCTGGTATAAAACCTTCCTGATAACAGTGTAATATCCAAGTAATAACTTGCTGGAATCTAATTTCTAAAACTTCATTTAAGATATTTTCATCAATATTCATTTGGTAGATTGGCCTATAATTTTCTTTTTCTGTTTTGATTTTTCTTGGTTTAGGTATAAGCACCATGTTCCTTTCCTATTTTTTACAAATAGTTCATATAGAATAGGAATTAGTTCTTCCTATTGATAAAATTCACTTGTAATCCATCTGGACCAAGAGACCTTTTTTCTTCGAAGTTTACTGATGATTTCTTTAATTTATTTTTCTGAAATTGTTTTTTCTAAGTAATTAAATTCCTCTTCTGTTAATTGGGGCAGTTTGTTTTTTTTTGTAATTATTCTTCCATTTCACTCAAGTTTTCCAAATTATTGGTATACAGTTCAGGAAAGTAGCTCCAAATTATCTCTTTAATTTCCTCCTCATTGGTGGTTAGTTGACCATTTTCATTTTTCATACTGGTAATTTGGTTATCTTCTTTTTTATCAGATTAAATAAAAGTTTATATATTTTATTTGCCTTTTTCATAAAACTAAGTCTTAGTTTTATTTAAGAGATCAATGATTTTCTTGATTTCAATTTAATTAATATCTCCCTTGATTTTCAGAATTTCTAATTTTATATTTAATTGAAAATGTTTAATTTGTTCTTTTTCTAGCTTTTTTTTAGTTACCTACTCAAAAAATTAATCTCCTTTTTTCTATTTTATTCAAGTTGACATTAAAGATACAAAGTCTTCCCTCAAAACTACCTTGGCTGCATTCCATTAATTTTAGTATGATGTCTTGTTATTGTCATTTTCTTGGATATAATTATTGATTATTTTTATTATTTACTGTTTGATCCATCCATTATTTGAAAGGGTTATTTCTTTAGATTTTTGCAAGGCAATGGGGTTAAGTGACTTACCCAAGAACACACAGCTAGGTAAATATTAAGTATCTGAGGCCAGATTTGAACTCAGCTATTCCTGACTCCTGGGCTGGTGATCTATCCAAATGTGACACCTAGCTGACCCTTAAAATAGTTATTTAATTTTCAATTAGTTCTTCATTAATATTTTCCTAACCCTGTATTACATGTAATTTTTAGTGCATCAGGGTCTGAGAAGTGTCTATTTATTATTTCTGCCTTTCTGTATTTGATTATAAGGTTTTTGTGCCCTAGTACATGATCAGGTTTGGTGAAGGTGCCATGTTCTATTGAGAAAATGATATATCCTTTTCTAACCCCATTAAGCATTCTCAAGAGGTCTGTCATATCTAAGTTTTCCAAGATTTCTTTCAGCATTTTAACTGCCTTCTTGTTTATTTTTTTTGTTAGATTTATCTAGATTTGAGAAAGGGATGTGGAGGTCTTCCATTATTAAAGTTTTGTTTTCTATGTCTCCTTGTAATTCACTCAGCTTTCCCCCTAGGAATCTGAATGCTATACCACTAGTGCATACATGTTTAGTAATCATATTACTTCAACATCAATGGTGCCTTTTTGGAAGATGTAGTCTCCTTCTTAATCCCTTTTAATGAGATGGATTTTTGCTTTTATGCTGTTTGAGATTAGGATCACTACCCCAGATTTTTTTATTTTCCTTCTGCTAAGGCATGGTATATATATTTTGCTCCAACCTTTTACTTTAACTTGTGTGTGTCTCTCTCTCATTCAAATGTGTTTCTTGCAAATAACATATTTACGGAATTTGGTTTTAATCCATTCTGCTATCTGCTTCTGTTTTATGTGACAGTTCATCCCATTTCCATTTGCAGTTACGATTAGTAATTCTGTATTTCCCTCCATGCTCTATCTCCATTTATATTTCTCTCTTTCATTTTCCTTTATTCCTTCTTATCAAAATCTTACTATCTTTCCTCTTTGATTTGTCTTTTAAAAATTTCACTTTCAGTCTATTTTCATTTATACCTTTCCTTCCCTTTTATCATTCCCTTATTCCCTTATCTTTCCCTTTCCCATTCTGCCCATCCCTGCAGATTGTTAGATTTTTAAATTCAAGTAGGAATGTATCTCTTTTCCTTACTGTACTAAATCTATTGAATAGAATTTACTTAGAGGACACATTCTCCCTTCTTTCCCTCAAAAATTATAAATTGTTCTTATGCCTCTTCCTTTTTTTATTCATTTGTACTAATCTAGATAACAATGTGTTGTCAACCACAGTTTTATTATTTGATTGCTTGATAAACTACTATTGTTATTAATATATCATCAAAGAGTATTTATTTGATTGGTTGATAAGTGACATTGACTCAGATTGCATCAAATTTAATTATAATCATTTTTTTAACCTTTTGCCCTTTTCAGGTATCTTTCAAGTGCACACAATTCCCCTCACAAGTCAAAGTATCAACCAAAGTCATATCATTTCTTGATTTATTTGTGCCCCAGCACAAGGGTCAATTTTCTGTCAAACTTTATCTCCCTCCCTCCCAACCCAGGTTACTTAGCTTCTTGTTAAGTGAAGCACCTCTTAACTCAAACCCTTATCTAATTAACTCTAAGAATCTTAAATATCTCTATATACTGGGATTCTCTGCAGATCTCACCTGAGAACTTTACAAATGATTATAAGTTACAGAGACTTCTATTCAGTTCCTCACAGTTTATGATACCATCATTAGACAAGGTGCTCAGCACAATGTGATTAAAGTCTGTCAAAGGATAATGAGACCCTAAAGTTTAAAGTTAACTCCCTTGCTTTTCTTCCGAGCTTTTTGGTCTCAAACATAGTGATGTGGTCTTAGACCTCTACAATAGAGATAAGATCCAATTATACCCATAAACAACATTTGTTCCTTCTTTTTGTTTTTTCTTTCTCCTTTTCATTTGACTTTTTTTAAATAGAACTCTTATTTTGTGTATTTGGCAATTGAATTCTCAGTTCAGTTTTAGTCTTTGTGTCAGGAAATTATGGTATTCCTCTATTTCATTGAACATCTATCTTTTTCCCTCACAATATATGCTAGATTTTTCACAGTAGTACATCCTGGATTGTAATCCCAGTTCCTTTGCTCTCTGAAATATACTTTTCCAATTCTTCAGCTCATTCAGTGTTGAAGTTGATAGGTCCTCTGTGAATCTGATTGCAGTTCTTTTATCATTGAATTGTTTTATTTGGGCTGCTTGCAATTTTCTCCCCTTTATTTGATGATTCTGGAATTTGGCTATTATAGCCCTTAGAGTTTTTATACTGGGGTTTTGTTCTGGATAAGTTCTGTGGATTCTTTCAATGGTTATATTGTTATCTTATTCTAGTAGATTTGGACAGTTTTCCTTTATTATTTCCTGCATGATATTTTCCAGGTTCTTTTGTTGGTCCCGGCTTTTTGTGGTCTGATGATTCATATATTGTCTGTACTGGATCTATTTTCTAGGTCATTCATTTTCCCCAAATGATACTTTATATTTTCTTCAATTATTTCAGCTTTTTCATTTTGTTTGATGGAGTCTTGTAGTCTTGTAGATTCATTGGTTTCTATTTTTTCAATTCTAATTTGTAGAATTTTTATTTTCTTCAATTAACTTCTGGGTTTCCTTTTCCAGTTGTTTCTTTTTTACTTTTAACAGAGTTGATTTCTTTGGTCAATTTTTCATATTTTTTTTCTGAATGACTCCGTTCCCTTTTCCATTTTTTCTTCTTCCCCTCTCTTTTAGTTTTTAAATTCTTTTTAAGCTCTTCTATGAGCTTTTGCATTTGAGTCCATTTTATAGATTGTTTTGATACTTTTTCTGTGTGTGATTTTTTACTGCTTTCTTCTTCAGATTTTGGATTACTTTCATCCTAGTCTGTAAAGTAGCTTTCTATACTGACTGCTCTTTTAGCTTATTTGTTCATCTTTTTTGTTTTAGTTCTGTTCCCAGAGTGTAGGGGTATTGATCCAAGTTTTTACTTTGCTGGAGTAGGGGTCTGATTCCTTAATTGTTGTTGACCAAGATGTTGCCTATGCAGTCCAGGCCTTGCCTTTGCAGAGGTTTTCTCCCTCGTTTATATCCAGTTTCTGACTTAACAGTAGTTTGTTCCCGATCCAGTCCCATCTTTTATCCCCAGAGTTCTCAGGGTTCATACTTTGTTTGGGGCTGTTGTCCTCCCTGCTGGTCTTCTATCCAGCTGCTGTAACTGCTGCTATTGTTATGCTGTTGATATCTGGATTGTACTCTGACTAAAAGGCCACTGCTGGCCTTCTCCACTCTCCTAGCTCCTGGAATTTATTATCCCCTTGACAGACCTTGACTGAAGATCCTCCACAATATCTGCTGTTGAAAAGTTTTTTGAATCTTCTCTTTTTCTTGCTTGGATTTGCATTGTGAATTGCAGAGTAGAGGGTTCACTTATATTTTTAGGGAAAATCTCTGGAACCATGTTAGCTTCGATTTATCATCTTGGCTCTACTCAGATGTCCTATCATAATATTTTTGTTTAAAATCATTTCTTAGATTTTTTTAACCTTGTTTGGCATTTCTTTCTTTGTATCTTTTCCTTGAAATTTAGATACTTTGTACTTCAAATAATTCAATAGCTGGCACATAATAAGTTTTTAATAAATATTTATTGAATGATTGTGCTTGACAAATAATTTTTCTCTGTTTTATCATTTGGAGAAATTGGAGAAATATGCTGGGTTTGAAAATATTACAATGAATTCTGTTTTATAAGATTTTGTTATACTTCTAGGAATTAATTAAATTTTACTTAATAGTTAGTATTATATAAACTATCACTTAAAATATATTCCTTATATCTCAACACATATTCTAAAATAATCTTAAAATTAGCATTTATCTGTTTATTTTCAGTTACCAAAAAAGTACAATTCGTGTCTTTGGCACAACTCATACAGAATGCAAAAAATAGCTCTCAAAGATATCTTGGAGTTATTCTTTCCTAACTCTTCATTTTAGTGATGAAATAATGAAGTTGAATGGTTAGAAGATGGGGTACTATATATTAAGATATAAAGTTTAAAATGGAAGGTCAACAAGGAAAATATTGTTTATGTCTAAAAATCAAGAATCAATTAAACTATGAATAAAAGTTCCTTTAGAAATAAGATTAACTTAGATAAAAAAGTTATGAAAGGCAAAACATATATATATATATAAATATTAACATTATATAACATATAATTTAATATATGCTAAATGGGTTTAGTTTTGTTGGGGGTTTTTTGTTTTTTGAAACTTAAGTGTTTATGGTTGTGAGAATGAAAACTGATTTTGTTAGGAGTTAGTAGGAGACTCAAGATATTTCACTTCAACTGAAACCACAATCAGTTATTATTATCCTAAGACGTCAATGCTATTTATCCTGTTCAGACTTTTGCACTAAATTCAGCATCTTGTTTCATAGTATATGTTTTGAATTCGTTCTTACAACCAAGTAGTATAGGCATAATGGATTTTAAGCCCCTATTTTTAGTATTAATATTTAATTTCCCTTTCAAATTTCTTCTGATTCCTATAAAATAATTAAAGTTTCTGAAAGATATTTCATAAGAAATATGCTAAATTACTTAAATATAGAATAAATTTGTTTAGTATGAGTTATGGATTTAAAATATTTTGGAGATAATAGATAAAACACACACATAAACATCATTATTTGTTTCATACATATCATTACCATGCATCAATCAAAGACATTCATTAAAAGGCTACAATGTTGAGGAAATTTACCTAACATTGGGGATGCAAAGAATGCTAAAAAACTCCAAAAACTCATAACCTTAAGAAGTTCATTATCTAATAAGAGAGAGAATGGAACCATTTTAAGCATATTTGTGTGTATATAGAAAATCTGAGAGATAATACATTTTTATAAATAAGGACAAGAAAGTATGTCATGCTTTTAGAGTTCATTTTGAGTGATGGGAGATGAATTAAGTTGTTTTATTTTTTATTGATATTTAAGTTTTTTAAATACACGTTATGAAGGTTTTTCAACATTCAGCCATATGCCGACATATATTTTTAAGTTACAAAATTTCCTTCCACCCTCACTTCCTACTCCCCTCCCACCAGCGGTGAACAGTCAGATAAATATTGGATATACAGATTTGTGTTAAGCATCTTTGCAGATTACTCATTTTCAGGACAAGGAATTAGGATTAAGGGAAGGAAATTCATAAGAGACATTTTTAGAAAGCGAATGTTGTGTTCATCAGATTCTGAAGAATTTTTGTTTTGGTTTGTTTTGTTTTTCTTCCTCTGTATTAGGACAGCATTATCCATAGCATGTCTAATGGGGTTGTACTAGCTCTGAACTGCTGAAAGCAGCTGTATCCATCAAGGATGCTCATCTCACAATTTTGTTAATGTGTACAATGTTCTTTTGGTTCTGCTCACTTTGCTCAGCTTCAGATCCTGTGATTTATTCCATGCTTCTCTAGACTCTAACCATTTATGTTTTGTTATTGAATAATAGCATTCCATAATAATGTATCAAATCTTGTTCAGTCATTCCCCAATTGATGAACATCACCCTCAATTTCCAATTCTTTACCAGTACAAAAAAGAGTTGCTGTGAATATATTGGAAGATGTGGTACTTTCCCCATTTTTATGGTTTCTTTTGAATATAGGGCTAGAATTGGAATTGCTGGGTCAAAGAGTATGATCAGTATTTTTTTTTTGCTCTTTGGACATGATTCCATATTGATCTCCAAAAATTACGGATTCATTCACAACTCCACCAGCAAAGCATTAATGTCCCAATCTGCCTACAAGCTCTCCAATATTGATCATTGTCCCTTTTTCTCACCTTCCCCAATCTGATAGCTGTAAGGTGATACATACCTCATTGTTGTTTTAATTTTCATTTCTCTAATCAATAATTATTTGGAGCATTTTTTCATATGATTATAAGTAGCTTTAATTTCATCATTTGAAAACTGTCTAGTCATTTTTTGACGATTTATCAATTGGGGAATGACATGTAGCCTTATAAATTTAATGTAGCTCTCTATATGTTTTAGAAATGAGATCTTTATCAGAACTCTTACCTTTGAAGTTTCTTTCCTAGTTTTCTGCTTTTCTTCTAATTTTGGCATCATCATCATCATTTCCCTTGCTATTCTGGACTGTTTGTTGCTCCAGATGAATTTTGATATCATTTCTTCCTAACTCAGTGGGAGATGGATTATGTTGTAAGAAGACAAAAGAGGAGAAGAGGCCAATTTATAAGGGTTTTAAAATCAAGAGAATTTTCCTCTTGGTTCTATAAGTTTTCAGGAAAAATTTGGAGTTCATAACAACACATATGTGTGCATAGTTTATGTAGGTCTTTCATAAGTTTACATAATTATGTGTACACATAACTCTATATGTAAATGTAGTTCCATTTTTATAATTGTTATGACATGTATCCCAATGACTAGAAAAAGTCTATGTAGTTTTGAGGGTACATAGGGTACATATGTACTTTTGAAGATACATACAAACAAAATATCCAAGATTCACTTTGTTATTAAGATAAAACAACCAAACAAAAACTACATTTTTTATTTTCTCCTTCTAATCTCCCCTTTTGTAAGAGTGTTTTTTATCTTTTCTAACATTCTCTTCAAACTCTCTTTCATTCCTTCTCTTATTCTTCTTCTCTGTGTTTACATGCAGTTTCCAGTTTACTTTATTATATTTTTATATTGCATTTTATTTTCATTCTTCCATTGACTATTGAAGATATGAGTGAAGTTTATAGAACTATAATTATTCTGTAATATGTAATCATCCATTGTGCAATTGAATTATGTGAAAATTAAGTTCTTCTCTCCTGTAGCAGTATTATTTCTTATGTGTTCTATTTCATTCTATTTTCTCCCCCTTGAATGATTTTAACAACATGTGCATGAATTTACCTTTCATTGTTTCTTCATTAAATCATACAAAATAACAATCTTTTATTTACTCTTTTTCTGGGTGACAGTACTACATCATCATTTAATTCATTCATGTTGTTCAAAATTGTTTTCTATTCTAGCCTTCATTTGTCTTTTGAATTATTTTTAAACATTCTACTGAAATGTGGTTTTTCTGAAAGGTATTTCTTGGAAGGCATTGATTCTATAAAACTGCAGGTTTTTTTCCTACTTGATAATAAAACTCATTTTTCAGGATATGTTATTTTGGGGATGCTTCTTTTTTGCATTTAGATATATGATAGTCCATTCTTCTCTTTGTCATTTTTAATAAATTTTCTTAAATTTGACATATTTTTCCTACAATGTGACTTCTTTGATTAAAAAAAAATATTTATTTAAGGCATTGGGATTGACTTGCCCAAGATCACACAGCTAGGCAATTATTAAATTTCTGAACACAGATTTGAACTCGGGTCCTCCTGACTCTAGGGCCAGTGCTCTGTCCACTATGCCACCTAGCTGCCCCAACATTACTTCCTTCAACATAACTACTTGCAATATTTTTTTCCATTTTCCCTTTTGAACTTAAAGCCCTGAAATTTAGCACATACTTCTGGCTATGTTAGTTTTTTTATACTTAAGTTAAAAAATACCATACAGTTTCCTTTCACTTTTCTATATTATAAGAATAGTTCTTAACAAAGAATTTTTTAAATATAATATTTAATTTTTGCTTCTACATGGAACATAGTCCAAAAATGTTACCTCATCATTTTAATATCAATTATATTTAATATTAAATAAGCTATATGTTATTTCTTCCTGTCTTTTGATGCTGTCACAATATTTCTTGTGTGAGATTTAAATATTTGAATTTACTTCTTCCATTTGATTTTGTTTTCAAGTTTGTCCACTGTTATGGCAAAATTTTCCAGATTCAGCTACAAGTCACATTGGTCCTTCCAAGGTTTCCTCAATAATTCTTATCTGATTCTTTATTCTTTCATTCATCTCTTCATTTCTTTTGCAGCTAATCCACTCACGAGCCCCTGTATGTCATTTCTTTATTTTTCACTTGCTTTCTTGTAATTACTTCAGAATTGTTCTTTTTTATGCCTGGAGTTTTACCTTGGGCTTCTCATTACCCATAATAATATTCCTTCATTCTAGCTGGTTGTGTAAAATTGCACCATTTCTTTAGGTTCTCTATTAGACAGTTCAATGTATAATTGTTAGAGCAGGAGGTTTTGAATCAGCAAGAATGATTTTCAAAGCCTGTTTCAGATATTTGCTCAACTAAATGACTCTAGGCAAGTCATTTAACTTCATTTAGCTTTTGTTTTCTAATAAAAAAATAAACACTATAGGATTTTTCTTCAAGGGTTTGTTGTGAGTACAAAATAATGTAACAAAAAAATTATAAAATCTAACTTGGAGCTATTGCTTTTGTTATTTCCCTTTAGAATATTGTGGAATGTACTTGCACATTCCACTTAAGTTTTTTGTTAAAATCCCTCAGTTCTTGAATTACTGAGGTGAATGTTGCACCAAACTCTTAGAAGAAAATGCACAGTTAAAGTAGTGAGCTACTGGCAGAAAGGTTTCAGATTTCATCCTAGAAGAGAACTTCTACCATCATTTGATAGCAGTTTTCTAGGCCATTGCACCTTGGCAGCAGCACTAATGGAAGTGGAAAGAGGAAATTAAGTGATTTGGATGATACATGAACTGCTTCTTTATGGTTTATATTATGGAATGGATAATCATTGTGGCAAACTTATTAGCAGAAGAAAATAGAGAAATGTTGGGTCAGTTAAGTCCCAACTTTATTGCATTTTAGCAAATAAGTTGCCGATAACCATATTTTTTCTTTTGCTATAAAGAAAATAAGAGAATTATTTGTGTTATTTATTATAGTTTTCAAATGTCAAGACAGATTCCCAATGTATCTAATGGTCCTCTATTGAAAGGAGACAATTAAAAAAAAAGGGGGCGGCTAGGTGGCATAGTAGATAAAGCACCGGCCCTGGAGTCAGGAGAACCTGGGTTCAAATCTGGTCTCAGACACTTAATAATTACCTAGCTGTGTGGCCTTGGGCAAGTAACTTAACCCCATTTGCCTTGCAAAAACCTAAAAAACAGAGACAGTTTATTATAACTTGCAGCTTTCTTTATTCCAAAGTATTCTGGTCTAATTTTTATGTCAACTCCTAAAGAGTTAGGACATTGCTTTGAATGTTTATATATGCACGCATAGATTTTTGAGTAAATGAGTAAGAAAGATCCTTGAATATTGTCGTGATTATACTTAGATTGCAAAATATGAAATGATTTAAATATTTAACTAAGGAGTACTGTTATAATAAAAATTCTAATAGGCAACATCATAACACAAACATTAATAAAAATTAAGATATTTCCTCAATCTAGAGAAAAATAATGTCCTCAACACTATAATTTTAATCTATCTATTGATTATAATTATATAAAACAGTTACTAAACACAAATACTACCTTATGACTTAGAATCAGGAGATAGACTTTTTAACAAATGATTACTAATTTGTAAAAAAAACTGACATGTGTGTAAAAATGTTACATCTATTTAATTTTGTCAGTATAAAAGTATCACAGTATAACAGAAAACAACTTCAGAAGCAAAGCACTGAATTATAAAATTATTATAATCAGAAAAAATAGGAGTCTAGATTTAGTTTTTAACATTTGATAAAAACAAATAATGGTAGGGAATTAGCTTTTTTGAATCACATATATGTGTTTAGATGTGCATAAAGAGATAAATGGATGGATAGATAGATTAGATATCATTTTAGATATATATATATTTCTCAGAATGAAGTGTAGAGTATTGCATTCGGTACGTGTTCCATCATCTCAGAAAATTATTTTAGAGGAGGTACCTATTCAATAGTTAGTGAATAAATTATTGTTATTGATTCATTCATTTTCAATAAAACTATTCATATGAAAGGATTAACAAATTTGCTAGGTGCAACATTATTTATCATTGCTACATATCTGCAAAGTAGTAGTCATCATTTATTGTATATTTACATATTTCAAGGACTGGGATTTTATGAATGAAGCTATCCATGACGAAAGTTGATAATATTTACTCCCTTCACATTATGTGCATTTATTTACATATTCAAAAATACATCTGCTATGGAATTTGGCCTAATATGCCAAAATATTTTATTTCCTGTGCATGTGTGAGTTTTTCACCAAGTATAGCTGAATAATTTTGGGCTTAGTGAATATATGTAAACTATACCTTAGGTTTAATTAGGATAGAGTAGTTAAATTAAAAATTTATTGCAATATTTTGTAGCTTCCATGTTCCCATTATGTCCACTAGACTTTGATTCATATGTAATTTTATTTGTTTTATTATTGTGGTGCTCCATTATTCAAAATCACTTAGCCTCACTAACAGATTACTATTAGCTTTTAAAGTGTCTGCCTAATGATCATTACAGGCTCTCCAATAATAATAATCATATCATTTATAAGGCATTTTTAGGCTTGTTGTGGCTTTGCAAATTTCTAATGCAGACCTTTGATCCAACAAAACCACTACTGGATCTGCATCTTGGACACCATGAAAAATGGGAAAAATCCTACATATACAAAATTATTCATAGCAACTTTTTTGTAGTAATAAAGAGTTTGAAATTGAGAAGTTATCCATCAATTGGGGAATGACTACACAAATTGTGGTATATGCATGTGTATCTCTGTGTGTGTGTGTGTGTGTGTGTGTGTGTGTGTGTGTGTGTGTTTGTGTGATGGAACAGTATTGTGTTATAAGAAATCATGAGGGATGGGATTTCAGAAAATCCTGAAAAGACTTGCATGAATTGAAGCTGAGTGAAATGATCAGAAGTAAAAGAACATTCTATAATTAATAACAATATATAATCATGATCAACCATGATGGACTTATTAATTTCAACAGTACAATAATCAAAGACAATTTTAATGATTATGGTGGAAAATACCATCCATATCCAGAGAAGCAATGGTGGAGTTTGAAGACCAAAGTTTATCATCTACAATTTTTGAAGATTTTGTCATATATTACGTCTTTATTATTATTGTCTTTATTATTATCATTATTCTTATCACCTCTTTATTTTCTTTGTAATATTTTCATTCATCCATCTGGATCTGATTCTTTTCTCACAACATGTTCAATGTCAACTTATGTTAAGTATGATTATAAATATAGAGCTTATATTTATTGCTTTGTGTTAGGGGGATGGGAAGGGGAGGGAGGGAAGATGAGAAATTGCAAAACTCAAAACCTTGTAAAAATGACTGGTAAAAACTACCATTGTATGTGTTTTGAAAAAACAAATAAATAAAATATTTTTTAAAAATGTTGATGCAGTGTTTAGGAAGTAGCTGCTATTATTGTTCCTGTTGTATAGGGGAAGAATCAGAGGCAAATAAGATTTAAGTGATTTGCCTGTTGTCATACAAGGTAGTATGTGTCTGATGTAGGATACAACTCAGGACTTTTCTGAGTTCTTCAAATCTAGTACTCTATTCACTGTGCTACCTAATTGCTTCTCTTTTGTTTATGTTGAATTCTGTGTTTACATCATCCTTCATGTATTCCGTTCCTAAGATATACTCACTGATATCTATATAATTGAATCATAACCTTTGAATAAATTTCTTATTTTTCCCCCACATTCCTCAATATACAATGCTTTTAAAAGTTTTTCTTTCTTTGAAATCTAATATATCTGGGTGGCTAGGTGGCATATTGGATAAAGCACCGGCCCTGGAGTCAGGAGTACCTAAGTTCAAATCTGGTCTCAGACACTTAGTAATTACCTAGCTGTGTGGCCTTGGGCAAGCCACTTAACCCCATTTGGCAAAAACCTAAAAAAAAGAAATCTAATATATCTGTGCTTGACAAGTATAATTTCTGTAAATAGGAATGTTAGATTCTTTTTTTTTTAGGTTTTTTCCAAGACCTAACCCCATTCCCTGCCCAAAGCCACACAGCTAGTTAATTATTAAGTCTCTGAGGCTAGATTTGAACTCAGTTACTCCTGACTCCAGGGCTGGTGCTCTGTCCACTGTGCCAACTAGCCTCCCTGGGTTGTCCTTTCTTGATCTATTCCTGAGGTAAGTGGTTTTGCTGATGAGGTATTTTACATTTTCTTCTATTTATGTCAGTTGATATAGGATAAAACCTTTTACAAAGTAAAACACATGTTAAATGTTGAAAAGCATAGCCATCATTGGGGATAAAATAAAGTTTTGTTTATATATATATATATATATATATATATATATATATATGTCATATATAATATAATATGTCACATATATGCATTCCTAAATATATAAAAATGAAAACAGATAAATGCATATAAATTATTCGTATAGTGCATCTATTTATGAATGTATATATATTTATATTTAATATGAGCATCTACAGTATTATAAAAATTTATTTTGCCATATTGCAAGGTAAATGTTTATATAAAAGATCTAAAACTGCAAATATTAAGTGGGTTATTTGTGTAAATGGTGATTAGAGAAGAAAATCTAAAGTTATGAAAATGAGTTCAACATAATAGTACCAGCGATGGCTAAGTCGGGCAGTGGATAGAGCACCAGCCCTGGAGTCAGGAGTACCTGAGTTCAAATCTAGCCTCAGACACTTAATAATTACCTAGCTGTATGGTCTGGGGCGAGCCACTTAACCCCATTTGCCTCCCAAAAACCTAAAAAAAACCATAATAGTAACCATTAGTAACCAAACTTGAATATGGCTATTTCCAGTTGTAATGTTTTTCAAATACCCTAGATTTACCAGTGATAAAGATGACTGCAAGGAGCTGCAGAAGGAAACAACAAACCACTCCAGGATCTTCACCAAAAAAAATTTCCAATGTGATCAAGAGATTTGGATATGAATGAAACAATTAAATAAATTCCAATTGTTATCAATGTTCTTATAATTAGATACAGAAAAAAGTTAAAAATCTTTACCATTGAGATAATAGGCAAATGAATCACTAAATTTCTTTTTTGATTGCCTTTTGAGGATAATAATGTAATCCATGGTTGTTTCTATTATTTTAATGTCACACTCTTTGCAGTAGCTTGAACATGGATTCCTCTAAACTTTGTGTTCTCTTCACCATGGATTTCTTCTGTGCATTCATAGTCAGTTGCAATTACTTTTTCTCATTTCATCCCCCTAATTGCCATTTCATTTGTTTTCATTTATCAAACTAGAAATGAAAGGTAGAATAAAAATATGATGGTTCCACCATTATTGATGAGAAAGATATATATCACTCTAGAAAGTGCTGTCAAATACAATTAGTTTTATCTTTTTCTTGTCCTCCTTACACTTTAAACTATGAGTGTTCTTGAAATAATCCAGTTTGATTGAGTTTTAACATGAAAATTATTGAAATTCAAAAAATAAAATAAAATGTATTTAAATGCATCAAAGATATATTTTTTCCTGTGTGAGCAACTATTTCACTGATATGAATCATATGCCCTTAGCTGATGACTTAGTTGAAAATATTCACTAGATTATTTAGGGTTAAATAAATAAAGATCATTGTTTGGCAGTTTGTGTTTTGGGCTTCATTGGTATAATATTTATTAGCCAATTTAATTTTCATGCAAAATCATGGATGATGCAATAGCATATTTGGTGGGTAGGGTAGCAAGTCTAAGGATCTCCCACCAAATATCAAAATTAAGACAACCATGTTTCTGCCCAACCTATCCCTGCTATGGCCCAATTCAAGTTCTTTTAAAAGTTATAAGCAAAGTATGCACATGAACACATATTTGAAATACCATCATTTTATTCCTGCAACTATTTATATTGAACATGGGAAAAAACATATATAGTAGAATTTTTAAACATCATTCTCTAATGACTTAGATCCATTAATGACAACAATAAAATACAGCATCTTTCATTTGCTTTGGCAGAACATCTTTCATTTAAAGATTGCAAGCTATTTTAAGACATTAATTAATGAAATGCCAAAATGTACTGATGGGAGTTGTAAGTATAAAATCAACTACACAAATGCACTCTGTCAATAGTACCATTTTGTATCTCACTTCTCTTTTTATTTCTAGAAATATATGCTAAGAATATTTTAAGTATTGGCAGGAATATCTTAAAAGCAAATAAAAAATGGTGTTCATTTGTTTAAAAACCATCCTTAAGATTCCATTATCATTGTTTTGGATTATGTGTAGGTGTACCTCTGATAAAAAGCAATTAAAAATATTTTTACCTAGCATCTCTCAGAACTGCAGTGTCCTCCAGTACACTAGTGCTATAACTATCATTAAGGAATACTCTTCTGCTGATACCTCATGGCAATTCCCTCTATTTCAATCAATCAACAACTATGCTAATTTGGGAAAATAAAATGTTTGAAATAATTCCATTTGGGCAATAAGTTTGTATCTCCATGTAATAAACAATCATACAGGTAATTATAATGAGAATAAACAAAAATTAATGGAAATGATCATAAACAAAATAGTGTTTAGAAGAAAGGTACCAGCAATTAAACTGTGGTGATTAAAAAAGTTTAAATAAATATTATTTCTGTGTAATTTAATCATTTTATTAATAAGACCAATATATTAATTCACCAAAGAAATGGTCATTAACTTTCTCTATTAGACCAATGAGAATCATGGTGGTGGGCTTATATTTTCTTTTAGAAGGAGAGTAGCAATCAAATCAGCTAACTTAAAGAATATTATAATGAGGGCGTTAGAGTGACATGATGTCAATCCGGTACAGAAAAGATTATCTCTATACCTAGAGCACTCCCAGTCTTGGACAATCTACTCAAGGAATGTATTTCATTCCCTCCATAGCCATTCCTATGCCTTATAACCTTTTTAAATAAATTTTTATTTTGTTTCAACCCATGCTTTCATGAGTCTGAATAATGATTCCTCATAGACAGAAGCAAACCCAAGTAGCCAGTGGCTACATCTAAGGCAAGCCAACTAGGAAACTCTATACAGACTGGGAAATTGGATGATCTCCATTAGTGAGAAGCAACACCTCCTGTTTTTTAGATCCTAAATTTTAGAAAAATAGGAAAATTGTTGGACCTCTAGTCCACCTTCTGGTTTGTGTGGAGTCTACTAAGCTGAATCCATGTGGTATTTGGCAGTAGCCCTGGTGTGGGCCTGCCCTGTTCAGACTGACCCGGGGAATGGCAGTTGTAAAGTGTGTTGGGTTTATACCCCATTGAGAGTGAGGGTTGTTAAGAAAGGCCTTAGGAAGTATATCCAATTGACCTGTTTGCCTGCCTATAAATTGATGAGAAATAAAATATGGGGGGTGGGATCCAGCACTAATACTCCTCCCTCCTCCCCCAGATGTGTGTTTGCTCTTTGAAAGGAATTAGGTTTGGCAAAAGCAAAACATCTGAGTTCTTGGAAATTACCCTTGGGGGTGGTTCTCTCTCTCTCTCTCTCTCTCTCTCTCTCTCTCTCTCTCTCTGAAATGCTCTGTCTCACTCTCTGCTGCCCCTACCCTCTACAGAGGGAGGGGGAAGGGAGAAGGAAATCTTCCTTTTTAGAACTTGGAAACTCAAACCTTTGTCTCAGATGGAATGCATCCTTCACTGCAGGAAGGGTAAGAACTCCAGAAACTTGTTTTAGAAAACAGTGGACCCCCATGCCTTCTTCCTGGCTTGAGGAAGGGGGGGTTGGCAATGACCATGTTTTTCATAGGCTACAGGTGTTTATCAATTCCAAGTCCCATTTTGCTGGGCTGAGAAAACTCCACCCTTGGGAGGGGGAAGGGGAAATGTCCAACTTAAGAATGCATTAGACTCCTGGGGCCTGTGTGGAGTTGCTCTGTTTTGGGAGTCCAAGCTAAGAGGGAGGCTTTGATATAGTGGAAACACAACCATGCATGGGTTAGGTTTGGGAGAGCAGAACAGGTGGATTCTCCTGATTGCTGTCCCACCTTGCCTTGCGGTGGGGCTGCTAGGTATCTTTGCCTCCCTGCCCTCACCCCCATGCACAGCTGCTGCCCTTTGCTTTCCTCCCTCCAATGTTGCTACCTCCACAGGTTCAAGACTTCCAGCTGCAACCTCCACCCTGCTGCCCTTTGACCTAGGTGGCCTCCACACACCCCTGGATCTCAGTCTGGCCAAGGTTGAGGGGGCAGGTAGGGCTGTCCCCTGCTGTAGACCCCAGGCCTCAACCTAACCCCCCACACACATCAGTGTTGCCAGCCTGTCTGAGACTCCCTAAGCCAAAGAAGGGGGCTATGGAGCCGGTGCTGATTGCAACTTCTGAACTGTACCTGGAAGATTCAGATTCAGAGGAAGATGAACCTAAAAAGAAGAAAACTGTTCTTCAGTAATATGGTAAAGGGACAGGATTATCAGCTTTGGTTCCCCAACCCAAAAACCTGACCACAAAAGAGCCTAACCAATTGCTCCTGCCCTATGTTTTCTCCAAAAACCCACTTATGGCTCTGCTGATAGCAAGCTCTTCAAACCAACCCCCAAGACCAGATCTGCTTCTTCTACTTCCTCCTCTGTCCCTGCTGTGGGTGCCACAAGCACTACCTCATCACCCTTAGCCATCAAATCAGCTGCCAAGAGTAGCTGACCTATAGGTAACAAAACAGATCACACAAGAATAGGATGACAGTGAAGGGGAAGTAGCGCCTGAGAACTACTTCTCTCTTCCAGACAAGGCTGAGCCTCCTGGAGCTGAGCCATACCCTTACCCTGTAGATGATGCTTCTGAAGAGCACCCCCAGGCACAGAGCCAGATCCCACCTTCCAGGACAATGCAGCCAATGCTCCCCTTGAATTCAAGATGGTGACTGGCTCAAGTGGGGCTCCTTGGGTGCCTAAGCCTGGGAAAGACTACAGAAGTCAGCCCTACAAGCAGTTGCCTACATATGGTGATGCTAATGTCATTTAAAATCAGGATTATTACAGTAGTGTTTACTACCCTGAGTGTGATCCAAACTGAGGTCGCCACAGGAGATTACTTCAGATGCTTCCTTCATTGATGATGAAGTGTTCCAGTGACTTCAGGGCAAGAGGAACCAGGGAAGGGAGGAGATTACCTTTGTGGAGATCAAAGGGGATGACCAGCTAAGTGGGGCCCAGCAGTAGATGACCAAATCCTTGAGAGAAGAAAAAACCATGAAGTCATTCAGCATGAAGGAAGGTGAGAAGCCAGGGCCAGCAGAGACGAAAATACCAAATCACTTTCACCAGGCTAAAGAACCAGAGTTGGAGCTGAAGAACACCTGGTCAGAAAATAAATTCAGCCACTGGCAGACCCAAGCCAAATATGGATTCTAACCTTCTGGAACTGATTTCCTAATGGATCTCATCTTTCCCTTTACCCAGTACCAGATGACCTGGTCTTACCTTTCCTGGCTAACACCTTTGGGAGCCCCAGCAGCTCCAAGTCCAGTACCTTCTTTGCTAGGGCCTCAGCCATCACTTCTTTAAGAAGGATCACATTGGATTTCATTTTATTAATAAAACTTGGAAAATGCAGCTTCTATATCTCTTGGGGCCAATAAAGACTCCTAAGAGAGACTCTAGAAACAACTGTTGAATTCTAGATTGGGAATTGGCTCCCTAATAGAATGAGATGGCTGAATAAATTCTGAATTTTGTTTTTGTTTTTGATTCTTTTGTTTTTGCTTTTTAAAGAAAAACAAAAATGTCTGTTGAAATAAAACATCCATCCATCCATCCTGACGGGGGTGGGGTGGGGGTGGGAAAGTAAGGATTTAGAAAAAAGGGAAAAACTTGAGATTTCCCAAATACTTTGGTTTAGTATAGTAATTTCTCTCAGTGTTTATCAGGAAGAGCTTCTTAGAGAACTATATTGTATTTGAACTGTTTTTTTGAAGGAAGAAGTTTATATTAAGAAATAAAAACTTAGGGTATTCCAAAAAGAGAAATATACTAATCAAAAGGCACAAAGAATTAAAAAAGCTAGATTGTTTTTTCCATGTATTTTGATTTCTTCTCAATTGAATTAAAATGAAAACTATGGTAGAAAGAATGAGAAATGGAAATAATAGCTTAATACACAAAAAACAGAACTTGGTCCATGCCACAAACTCCCTGCATATTCAAATGAACCAAATAGAAGCCAAAGACTGCTTGAGTCAAAAAGATATTTTAAAATAAAGTACTACATATCTCATTACCACAAAAATGACTGGATTGGAAAACAGAAAAAAATAGAATCAATAAGATATCTGAATGTCATGAACAAAATAAAATCTAAGCCTTATATTTCAAGATATTTTTAAAGAAATTTACTCACAATTCTTATAAACAGAGGGTCAAGTAGAAATAAAAAATAAATGACTGATTCCCACATTAAATAAATCCCCAAGTGGAAACTCTCAAGAACATTAAGGCCAGTAGCTTATGGGAAAAAATATTGCAAAACTTCAAAATGAAAGAATTCAAGTATGGAAAAACCATAGTTAGGATCATACAAATGTTGGAAGACATTTTCCTAAAGCACTTAAAATAAGGGAATATGAGACAATAAAATATAGGCTTATAACAAAAATAATTTAGTAACCAAAGCAAAGTAATCCTACAGAGGAAAGAAATCATTAAAGAAATAGAGCACTTCCAAATATTTCTGATAAAAAGAGCAGAAATTTGCAGAAAATATGAAGTATAAACATTGGAATGATTTAAAGAGAAAGATAAAGAAATGAATGAACAGGACTAAATGAGGATAAATTGTTTACATTATAATAAGTGGAAAAGATAATGAGTCTTTCCAGAATACTTTCATTTTCAGAAAGCATAATAAAACAGATTTCTGAGTGGTTCTCTTATGCCAATAATTTTAATAAATCAATGAAAAGAGAAGGAAAAAGAAAATACTCAAAGAGAGAGAATAGAATATTAAGGTTAAGATATATTATCTCATATAAAGTTGCAGTATAAATAGACATCAAATCAAATAACAGAGATGGGATGGGAGAACTGTATTTGAAACATGAACCGTACTCTCATTTGAATTGGTAACAGGTATGAAGACTAAACTCAGGTTAGGGTACAAAAAATGTATTTCACTGAATAAGAAATTGGGGAAAAGGGGAGAAGTTAGAATGCCTATTATGAGAAGGGTAGCTTTAAAGTATATCTTTTTATAAGCAAAGCAATCTATAATATTTAACCCTATACTTGAGGTTGCAGACATGGCAATATGAGCACCTACTCGATAAACAGGAATAATTGAGCAATTAATAGTATAAAAATATGAAACAATCCTATCTTTCTGTAGGAGAGATGACAAGAATAGTTTCATATATGTGTGTGTGTGTGTGTGTGTGTGTGTGTGTGTGTGTATGTGTGTGTGTATACATAGTGCAATGTGATGGGGATAGAATCTGAAAAATAATTTGTATAATGTCAACCATATGGAAAATTCAAAATTACTTTGAAAGAATTAAAAACTGTTGAAAACAATTGCTAACTGTAATTCCAGAGAACAAATATTGAAATACACTAAATATTATTTAGCAGAAAGGATTCAGAGAATTTTCTTATAATTAATGAGAATTGGTTTCTTTAACAGTATATACATATAGTTATAACAGATCATTTTTCTTTCATTCTCAATTGGAGTTAGAATTGAGGGATAGTAGGTAGATTTTGAGGACTGCAGACATTCTTGGCTTTAAGGGTTCATCCAGTTAGGATGAAATGTGAGATCACATGATGTAAACTCTTTTATTTATGGATGGAATAAACATAGATCCCAAGAATGCAAATAATTAGGAGGAGAGTTCGGGTTCAAATATTATTCCTCTCTCCAAATCAACATCTGTCCATTTAAAACACACACATACACACACACATATACACACTTATACATATATGTATATATATATATATATGTGCGTGTGTGTGTGTGTATATAAACCTTTTTTCAAAATCAGATACATTTAAGAAAGTCTACAATTAATTTTCTGTATATGCAAATTCTTCTATGCATTAAAGCTCTGTAATATTTATCATGACTTTGAAATCATTACAAAGAAATGACATTTAAAAATTGTTCAATATCAACTTGAAAGAAATACTTATGACATTTAGAATGGTTGTCAATGAGAAGGAAAAAAAAGATTTTACTATAAGTGAATTGATGAATATAGCATATTTATCAAAGGGTTCCAGTGTGAAACTCTATGCTAAAGTTTCAGAATTTCCTTCCAAAGTCAGGTACAATCCTCATTGGTGAGTCCTGAGCAATTTAATTGTATCTATCATTCCTTTTTAAGCATTTATTTTTGTAATTTATTGCAAAAATTCTTTACTTTTTATATTTTAAGTGCAAAATCCTCTCCTTACTACCAAAAACTTTATCAGTCACTGAGAAAGCAAGCAATATGCTATCAATTATCTATGTAAAAACATTAAAAACATATTTCCATGTTACTTGTATTTTAAAAAAGAAGAAAACAAAAATATATCCATATATACTTTTAGTTGCACTCCAATTTCCGTAATTTTCCATCTAGAAGTATATATATATTTATGTTTTCAACCACAAGTCCATTTTTCCTCATTGTTGGAACAAGTTGTTTAGAAAGAACAAAAGGGACTGGAATGAGATTACTTGTTTTCTTTCTTTTCATTCTGAACTTTATTTGTAATTCAATTAAGGATTTTCTTTATGACTATTTGTCCATATTTATACATTCCTAGAAAGACAAGCTATAAAACAAAGAATTTCCTTCATTAAAAACAAAAAGTACTACTAATTGCTTTTTATATCTAACATTTTGACCTTATCATGGTATAAGGTATGAGATTTTGGTCTAATCCTAGTAACTGCCATACTATCCCCAAGTTTTCCCAGCAATTTTTATTGAAGAATGAGTTCACATCCCAGAAGCTGGACTCTGAGTTTATCAAACAATTGATTACTATAATCATTTCAAGCTATCTTTTTTACACCTATTCTATTCCACTGATCCACTACTATATTTCTTAGCCAGTATCAGGCAGCTTTGAAAACAGGTGCTTTATAGAATAATTTTAGATCTGGTATGGCTAAACTGACTACTTTTGCATTTTTTCATTAATCCCTTGATATTCTTAACTTTTTCTTTCTCAATATGTACTTAGATATTATTTTTATAACTCATTAAAGTAATTTTTATTATATAAATATTTTATTTTTTCAATTATATACAATAGCAGTTTCTACCTATCATTTTCTTTTGGTAAGGTCTTGAATTTAACATATTTCCCCTCATCCTCCCTTCCCTCCCCCACCTCACTCCCCTATAGAAGACAGTCTGATAATCTTTACATTGTTTCCATGATATACATTGATCAAAATTGAATGTGTTCAGATAAAAATCATATTCTTAAGGAAAAAGTAAAATATTAACAATAACAAAATTATCTAGTATATATAAAATGTATTTTTTTTTAAATTGGAGTAAATAGTCATTGGTCTTTGTTTAAACTTCACAGTTCTTTCTCTGGATGCGGATGACATTTTCCATCACAGATGACCTAAAATTGTCCCTGATTATTGCCCTGATAGAATGAGCAAGTCCATCACCCCCTTGTTCCTGTTATAGTTACAATGTTCTTCCAATTCTGATCATTTCATCCAGGATTAGTTCATACAAGTCTTTCCAAGCATTTCTGAAATCCCCTCCTTCCTGGTTTCTAAGAGAAGAATTGTGTTCCATAATGTACAGATACCACAATTTGTTCAGCCATTCCCCAATTGATAGACATTCACTCGATTTCTAATTCTTAGCTACCACAGAGCTGCTATGAATATTTCTGTACAAGAGATATTTTCACCCTTTATCATGATCACTTCAGAGTATAGACCTAGTATTGTTATTGCTGGATCAAAGGGTATAGACATTTTTATTGTCCTTTGGGCATAATCCCAAATTGCTTTCCAGCAAACCTGGATCAGTTCACAGCTCCACCAATAATGTATTATTGTCCCAGATTTCCCACATCCCTTCCAACATTGATCATTGTCCTTTCTGATGATATTTGTCAATCTGAGTCACTAAAGTATTTTTTTGAAGTTTAATTGTTCTGGCCCTAAATACATAATTTAATTTAGGAACAGTTGTCATATTTATTATCTTAGTTCATTCTACCCATGAACAAATGATATTTTCCTTGTTATTTAGACCTGATGTCATTTAAGTGAAAAGTGTTTAATAGTTCTTTTCAGAGAGTTTCTGAGTCTGCCTTGGCAATTAGACTCTCAAGTATTTTGTTTTCTGAATTTGTTTAAAAGGGGATTTCTCTTTCTATCTCTTGCTGGGGTATCATATAGAAATGCTGCTGATTTATGTGGGTTTAATTTATATCCTGCTACTTTACTAAAGTTGCTAATAATTTCTAGAATTTTTTAGATGAGTTTTTTAGACTTCTATAGGGATGCTATACTAACATCTGCAGAGTGAAAGTTTTGTTTCTTCCTTCCCAATTCTAATTCCCTCAATTTCTTTTTCTTCTCTTATTTCTGAAGCTAGCATTCCTAATATAATACTGAATAGTAGTGGTGATAATGGAAATCCTTGTTTCACCCATGATCTTATTGGGAATGCCTCTAAACCTCTCCCCATTGAATATAATGCTTGTTGATAGAGTGAAACCACTTATCATGTTAAGGAACAATCCATTTATTCTTACAATCCTTTGTAGTTTTAGTAGAAATGGATGCTGTATTTTGTCAAAAGGCTTTTTCAGCATCTATTGAGATAATCATATGATTTCTGTCAGGTTTGCTATTAATATAGCTGATTATGCCAACAGTTTTCCTAATATTGAACCAACCTTGCTTTCCTGGAATAAATCCTGCTTGATCATAGCATATTATCCTAGTGAAAACTTGGTGCAATTGCTTTGCAAAAATTTTATTTACAGTTTTTGCATCCAAATTCTTTAGAGAAATTGTTGTATAATTTTCTTTCTCGCTTTTCACTCTTCATGGTTTAAGGTATCAACAACATATTGGTGTCATAGAAATAATTCTACAGAGTTCCATTTTCATACATTAAAAAAAATAGTTTATATAGAATTGGAAGCAATTGCTCCTTGAATGTATGATACAGAATCCATCTGGCCCTGGAGTTTTTTCTTAGGGTGTTCATTGATGGCTTGCTGAATTTCATTTTCTGTGATATGATTTTTTTGGGATTTAATTTCTTCTTCTTTTAACCTGGACAAATTATAGTTTTCTAAATATTCATACATTACACATAGACCTTCAATATTATTAGTGTTAAGTTGGGCAAAAAGGATCTGAATTATTAATTTAATTTTCTCCTCATTGGTGATGAGTTAGCGTTTTTCATTTTTGATACTAGATAATTGGCTTCTTTCTTTTTTTTTTTAAACCAAATTAACCAGGGGGCAGCTAGGTGGCACATTGAATAGAGCACCAGTCCTGGAGTCAGGAGGTCCTGAGTTCAAATATGACCTCAGACACTTGATACTTACCTAGTTGTGTGATGTTGGGCAAGTCACTTAACCCCACTGCCTTACAAAAAAAAAAACTTACAAAAAATCAAATTAACCAAAGGTTCATTTATTATGTTTGTTTGTTCATTTGTTCATTTTTGGTTTTAATTATAAGTTCAATAGTTTTCTTGGTTTCAAGTGTATTAAGTTCACCTTTAATTTTCAGTATTTCTAATTTTTTATTTAATTGGAGATTTTTAATTTGTTCTTTATCTTTTTTAGTTGCATTATCATTTCATTGATTTCTTCTTTCTCCATTTTATTCATATATACATTTAGAGGTATAAGATATATACCTATAATACTATAAGTTCTAGTATATTATTTTGCTATTGTCATTGTTTTAGATAAAATCATTAATTTTTTTTCTATTATTTGCTATTTGATCCAGTCATTCTATAAAATTAGATTTATATCTATCTCTCCATGGACCTTTACTGCATGTGATTTTTACTGCATCATGGTCTGAAAAGGACACATTTAATATATCTATCTTTCTGCATTTGATTTTGAGTATTTTATGCCTTAGTACATCATCAATTTTTGCGCTGGTGCCATGTAATGTAGCAAAAAAAAAGTATATTTCTTTCTATTTCGATTTAATTTTCTCCAAAGGTTTATCATGTCAAAGTTTTCTTACATTCTCCTTAATTTCCATACCTTACATACCTCCTTAATTTCCTTCTTGTTTATTTTATGGTTAGATTTATCTAATTCTGAGAGAGGGAGGTTGAGGTTACCCACCAGAAGAATTTTGCTTTTTGTCATCCTGTAACTCCTTTAGCAACTCCTCTAAGAATTTGGATGCTATACTACTTGGTGCATACATTTCAAGTTTTGAAAGTATTACATTTTCTATGGAACCTTTTAGGAATATAGTTTTTTTTTATTTCTTTTAATGAGATCTATTACAGCTGAATTTTCAAAGGTGAGGATTGCTACCCTTGACTTTTTCTCAGTCCACTGATATTCTCTTCCAGTCTTTTCCTTTACTCTGTATGTGTCTCTTTGCTTCAGATGAGTTTCTTGTAAGCACTATTTTGTAGCTTTCTGATTTTTTTGATCCACTCTGTTATCTGCTATCTGCTTCTATTTTATGGGAGAAGCCATCTTATTCATATTCAAAGTTTTAATTGTTTACTCTTTATTGCCCTCCATTCTAACTTCCCTCTATTTGGATTTTCCCCCTTTTTTCACTTCATCCCTACTCCCCAATGTTTTCCTGTCATTATCACCTCCTTCAGTGTGGTAAACAACTTCTATTCATCACCTTCCCTTTTCTTTCCTCTTTTTCTTTACCCCTAATTACTTCCCTTCCTTCTGGCTGCCCTCCCCCCCCTGCATTTCCCCTTTTAATACTTGGAAGGTAAGACAAATTTTTAAAGTAAACTGAGTTTGTGTGTGTTAATCCCTCTTTGAGCCCAATCTGGTGAGAGTAAGATTCACACAGTTCTCACCTCCTCCTTTCTTCTCCTTTATTGTAATTTATTCTTTGTACTTCTCCTTGTGATGTAATTTACCACATTCAATCTCTCCCTCTCTCCTGTCTCCTTATTGCCTGTTTTTTTACTGAGATATTTTTAAATCATTCCATCAAAATAAAGGACATGTCATGAATGACCATTCCTTCTGGTTATGTGTATTCCCTCTAATAGAGTACAAGTTCTCAATAGTAATGAGAATTTTCTTACCAGGTAGAAATAAAAACCAGTTTGATATTTTGGAAAGCTTGTTTTTTTCTTTCTTTTCTTTTCCCCTGTTTACTTTTTCTTGTATCTCTTGAGTCTCCTGTTTAAAGACCAAATTTTCTGTTTAGCTGTTTTTTTTTTCATCAGGAAAAGTTGAAAGTCTCCTATTTCATTAAATAACCATCTTTTTCCCCTGAAAGAGAAGACCCAGTTTTGCTGGACAGAAATTTTTGGCTGTATTTCAAGCTCCTTTGCTCTGGGCAATATCATATTACAGGTATTTTGACTCGTTAATGTTGATGTAGCCAAGTCATGTATTATCCTGCCTGTGGTTCCTTGCTATTTGAATTGTTTCTTTTTAACAGTTTGCAGAATTTTCTCCTTGATAATATATCCCTTTATGTTTTCATTTTGAGATTCCTTTGGGTGGGGTCAATTTATTCTATTAGAAGCTATTTTGCTCTCTTATTCCAAGATATCAGGACATTTCTCCTTTGCTATATACTGAGGTATGGGATCCAGGCTTTTTTTTCCCAAGTTTTTCATGTGGTCCTATGATTATTTTTTTTTGAAATAAAATAGATATCTATTAAAGGAAGTTGCAACATAATAAGAAAGTAATGGAAAAGTTGAAAAGACATCAAAGAGAGGACCACGAGGATTGCTGAGTGAATTGACCAGGCCAGCTGGCCAGGGTTCAGCAGCACCCTGGAAGGTAAAAGAGGGCAAGCCCCTTCCTCAATCTCTTTAAATTCCAAATCCCTTATTGGAAATTTTGCCTTTTGGGGAGGGATCTCTTTTGGGTGGTCTTAGGTGTTTCCTGGGTCTGTGCTCCCTGACTGCCCCACCAGAAAACAATGCAATCCAAATCAGGTTGAAGGTCAGGCCCTCAGGTATGGCCTAAATTAGATGATAAAAGAAGGAAGATTCCCTTTACAATGCAAATGAAAGATTTCCAAAGTTTGTTTCCAATTGATCTCAACACTCCCAAGTCCAGTTTTCTCTGCTTCACATCCCCCCCCCCAAATTATCAGGGCCCCAGATTCTTCTGGGGAATTGGGAAGATATGTCTTCTGGAATTTCCTCAAAGCTGAGAATGGGCCTAGGACTCTTGAATTTTCTCTCCTGGATCTATTTTCCAGGTCAGTTGTTTTACCAGTGAGATATTTTACATTTTCTTCTATTTTTTTTTTGTTCATTTGATTTTGTTTAAAAGATTCTTGGTGTCTCTTGAGATCATTAGTATGTGGCATAAGAATCCACTTACAGAAATATAGAGTCTCATCTGAGCAAAAAGGAAAGTTAATTTTGGCTTTTCTGGAGAAGAGGGAGCCCCCAAGTCTCACAAAGGTTTGGAGATCAAGCTGCTGCCCTGAGGTGACAGTCAAGCAAGATTATATGGCCTAATGTGATCTTCCCCCCAGTCCCCTCTCCTTCAACCTGATTGGTTAAGGTTTTCAGAGTTACAATCTTTAGGGGGAAAAATCTACCCATAAACAAAGAGAAGAATAAAAGGTTTTCATAAAATATTACCTCACCATCCAGATGGGGAGGGTATCAGAAAAAAGATTTCTAATGACCTTCTGTTAAAAGAATTAATGTCTGAATATGCAAGGACTTCTAAGGAACTTGACTATCTCTTTAGTTTGGTACTTATCAAACAAGATAAGCCAGGCTACTGTTCTCAAAGTCTATTATCCAAAAGGTGGCTAACTAAGACTGAAATGTCTCTTCTCTGGAAGTATTCCACTATTTCCCTCCTTAACAGAATGAGTGCAAGTTTTTTCTGGAAGCAGTCCATTATTTCACTCCCAAGCAGAATCTGAAGGATGGCTGACTGGGAAGGCAAGGTCTCTCTCCCTCTTCTAAGAATACTCTAAGGGTAATAATCTGTCTTTTTTTTTAATTGTTTTTAACCCTGAGAGGACTTCACTAGGAATGTTACCTCTTAAGAGGGAATATTCCACTCACTAAATTGCACAAATTCCAGTCTTTTTTTTAAAATGTTTTCTTCATTTATATTTTGCATCTACTTTTCCAATCAATTAATTCTATTTTTGAAGGAGTTTTTAACTTCTTTCTTTTGCCTAATTGTGTGTACAAAATATTTTTTTATTGTTGAAAGATGTTAATTTTCTCTTTCATTTCTTTTCCAAATTTTTCTATTTTTGATATCTGAACTCCTTTCTAATCTCTTCTATGAAGTCTGTATGGCCTGAACATGAAATCATATTTTTCTCTGATGCTCCACTTCTCTCTGAGCTGATATTATTATCTTCAAGACAATATTCAAGGTACCATGCATTGCAATGGACTGTCTTCATTTTGCTCCCTTTCCTTATGGTTTTATATTGGGGGAGTAGTTGGTTCATACACCTTCAATGTTGAAATCCCTCCTCAGTAGACTGGCCAGTAGGGGATGCAAGAAGTTTTCTCTGACCCCAGGAGAAAAAAAACTCCAAGGGCTGTAATAGCCAAATTTCAGGAACCTTGAATAAAAGAGATAATATTACAAGCAGCAAAAGGAAACCAATTCAAATACAAAGGGAACACAACCAGACTAACCTAAAACCTATCATACACAAATTTGAAGGATATGAAGAACTGGAATAACATATTTCAGAAAGCTAAGGACCTGGGATTACAAGGAAGAATGGTATACCCTGAAAAACTGAGAATATACTGTCAGGGAAAACAGATGGATATTCAATGAAATACAGGACTTTCTAGGGCAGTTAGGTGGCACAGTGGATAGAGAACTGGCCTTGGAGTCAGAAGGAATTGAAGCTGACCTCAGGCTCTTAATAATTGCCTAGCTGCATGACCTTGGGCAAATCACTTAACCCCAGTGTCTTGGGAAAAAAAAGAAAAGAAAAAAAGAAAACCAAAAAAGAAAAGGAAAGAAATTCAGGACTTCCAGAACTTACTGACAAAAAGACCAGAACTCAACAGAGAATTCAATCACCAAATACCTGATCAAAGAATTACATAAAAAAAGGAAAATGAAAAAGGATACTGAATAAAAACAAAATTGCTTTAAACAAATGTTGGTCCTGAAAAGGGAAGATAGAACAATTATAATTCTTTAGAACTTTGCTTCTCTAAGGAAAATTAGAGGGTAGAATATAATGGAAGAGAATGAACCTAAAGAATATGAGTAAAATTTTCTCTTTTCTCTCAATAGAAGAGATTCAAGATCACATCACTGTGTTGGAGACAAAAAGCCGTGAAAAAAAAGAATGTTAACTTCAATTTAAGTGTCTCAGTATACTTTGACTCACAGTCAATCAAAAGTTGCTAAGCTCCTTATCTAATGAGGGCATCATAAACTGCAAGGACCTGAGTCAGCATCTCTAGTACTTACAATCCTTTGTAATTCTCTTGTGAGACCTCTAGAGCCTCCTAGTACTCAGAGATCTTTAAGCATTATAAACTGTCAGGACATGAAACAATGTCGCTATTACTTAAAATCATTTGTGAAGTTATCGGAGACCTCCAGAGAGCCTCACAGGACTTAGATTTCCTCAAGATAATTAGAGTTAATTAGATCAGCTTCCTGTGCTTCATATAACAAGAGGTTAAGTACCCTGGGTGGGAAAGGGAGTTAAAAGGCGGGAGAGACAACAGACATTGGTTCACTTAACAAGGTGTTAAGGACCTTGTAGGAGAAGAAGTGGGGTAAAGTTGAAAGAAAATATGTGGTATTGGACGATACTTTGGCTCATGAAGAGGATTGTGTGTACTTGAAAGATGCTTGAAAAGGGGGTAAAGTAAAAATATTATAATTAGAATTTGAGACAATTTAAATCAATGCTGCTTATCAAGAAATCAAATAAACAATCTGGGATGATATCTTAAGAAGAATAGGAGCTTATCAAACAATCAAATCATTGCACTGTGATTGATGATAATGGATTAATAATATTAGAGCACCAAGGGAAGAGGTACAATGATTTGTAATTTTAGAAGGAAAGAAATGAGAATATGAATGCTTAGTAAATTCTATTCAATAGATTTTAGCCCAGTGAGGGAATAAGATTCATTCCAACTTGGGTTGAAAAATCTAACTTACTCAACAGGGAAGGAGATTATAGGAAACAGGATACATAAGGGAAGAAAGGAATGATACAAAGGAAGGAAAGGTATATGTGAAAATAAACTGAAAGTTTAATTCCTAAAAGAAAAGTCATAAAGGAAAGGTAGCAAAATTTTGGTGAGGAGGAACAAGAGAAAAGGGAAAAGATAAATATAAATGGAGAAAGATAGCATGGAAGGAAATACAGAATTAGTAATCTTAACTGTAAATGTTAATGGGATGAGCAGTCCCATAAAACAGAAATGGATAGCAGAATGGATTAAAAACCAGAATCCTATAATACATTGTTTACAACAAACACATTTGAAACAGAGAGATACACACAGTGGAAAAGTTAAAGACTGGAGCAAAATATATTATGCTTCAGCTAAAGTAAAAAAAAACCTGGGGTAACTATCCTAAACTCAGACAAAGTAAAAGCAAAAATCAATCAAAGGAATACAGAAGGAAATTACATTTTCTTAAAAGGCACCATTGTTATGTCATTACTAAACATGTATGCCCCTAGTAATATAGGGTGTAGATTCCTAGAGGAAAAGTAGAGTGAATTACAAGCAGAAATAGGCAGCAAAACGTTAATAATGGTAAAACTCAGTCTCCCTCTCTCAGAACTATATACATCAATCAAACAAAAAAGTAAATAAGAAGAAAGTTAAGAAGGTGAATGAAAGCTTAGGAAACATAGATATGAGAGACTGCTGGAGAAAATCTAATGGAGATAGAAAATAATATACCTTTTTTAAAGCAGTACATGGTAATTTCACAAAAAATGATTATGTACTAGAGAGCAAAACCCATAATATAAAAAGCAGAAAGACAGAAATAATAAATACACACTTCTCAGACAATGATGCAATAAAAAAATTGCATGGAATGAAGGGAAAGCTAAACCAAAAGCAAATTGTAAATCAAATAACTTTACCTTAAATAATGGGTGAATCAAATAGTAAATAATAGAAATAATCAATAATTATATTCAAGAAAATGGCAATAATGAGATATCATACCAAAATTTATGGGATGTAGCAAAAGCAGTTTTTAAAGCAAACTTTATATCTATAAATGCCTAAATGAATAGCATAGAAAAATAGGAGATCAATGAATTGGGTATGCAATTAAAAAAGATAGAAAAAGAACAAATTATTTATCCCCAATTAAGTACCAAATTAGAAATCCTGAAAATCAGAGGAGAGTTTAATAAAATGGAAAGCAAGTCAACCATTGGTCTCATAAATAAAACTAAGAGTTTGTTTTATGGCAAAAGTCAACAAAATAGACAAACCTCTCGTAAATCTGAGTAAAAAATGAAAGAAGATAACTATATTACCAGTATAAAAAATGAAAAGGGTAAACTGACCATCAATGAGGAGGAAATTAAAGAGATAATTCAGAGCTACTTTGCTGAATTGCATGCCAATAAATTAGACCACTTGAATTAAATGGATAATTATTTACAAAAATACAAACTACCCAGATTAACAGAAGGGGAAGAAAATTACTTCACTAACCCCATTTCAGAAAAATAACTTGAAAAAACCATTAAGAAACACCCTAAGAAAATTTCTTTAGGTCCAGATGTATTTAAAAATGAATTCTACAAAACATTTAAAGAAAATTATTTCCTATTCTACATAAACTATTTTAAAAAATAAGAGAGGAAGGAGTTCTGTCGAACTCCTTTTATAACACCAATATGACACTGATACCTAAACCAGGAAGAACCAAAACATACAAAGAAAATTATAGACCAATCACTCTAATGAATATTGATGCAAAAATTTTAAATATAATTTTATCTATGAGATTGCATGTTATTCCCAGGATAATACATCATGATCAGGTTGGATTTATACTAGAGAGGAAAGGATGGTTCAACATTAGGAAAATAGTCAACATAATAAAACATAACAATAGTAAAAGCAACAAAATTCATATGGTTGTCTCAATAGATGCTTAAAAGGACTGTGATAAAATACCACATCCATTCCTATTGAAAGCCCTAAAAGTTTATGAAATGTAATTTTCCTTAAAAATCATAAATACTATCTATCTAAAACCATCAAAAATATTATATTTAATGGAAAGGAACTCACAGCATTTCCAATAAATTCAAGGGTGAAACAAGGATGGTCAATATTACCATTACTATTCAATATAGTATTGGAAATAATAGCTGATGCAATAAGAGAAGAAGAAATTGAAGGAATCAGAATTGGCAAAGAGGAAGCAAAACTTTCAGTCTTTGCAGATGACTTGATGGTATACCTAGAGAACTCAAGAAAATCATCTAAAAAACTTCGTGAAACAATTAGCAGTTTCAGCAAAGTAGCAGGATATAAAGTAAACCCACATAAATCATCATTTCCACATATGAACAACAAAGCCCAAGATCAAGAGACAGAAAGAGAAATTTCATTTAAAATAACTGTAGACAACATGAAATACTTGGGAATCTACCCCCCCAAAACTGTATGAACACAATTATAAACTCTCCTTACCCAAATAAAGTCAGATCTAAATAATTTGAAAGTGTCAAATCCTCATGGTTAGGTTGTGCTAATATAATAAAAAAGGACAATTCTACCCAAATTAAATTACTTATTCAGTACCATACCAAACAAACTACCAAATACCATTTTTAGCGAGCTAGAAAAAATAGTAAAAAAATTCATCTGGAGAAACAAAAGGCAAGAAGATCAACGGAATTTATGTAAAAAAATATAAAGGAAGGTGGCCTATCTCTACCAGACTTAATGCAATACTATATAGCATCTGTCATCAAAATGGCCTGATAAAGATTAAGAAATAGAGCAATGTTCAGATTTTGTTTTTGTCCTCAATGGGACCAAAATAATTGTCTATAGTCAGTTTCCTTTTTCTCCTGTTACTCTTTCTGAATCCTGCACCTGGTTTGAGCTTCTTCCTGTGCTGTTGAG
Source organism: Macrotis lagotis (assembly GCF_037893015.1). Lineage (NCBI taxonomy): Eukaryota > Metazoa > Chordata > Mammalia > Peramelemorphia > Peramelidae > Macrotis > Macrotis lagotis. The sequence continues at coordinate 136,926,630 of NC_133663.1, read as the reverse complement.
TATTATCGGGACACCCCTGCAAGGATATCTGTATGAGAACTTCTGACTGCTCTACTGGTCTGTTGAATGCTCACAAGCTCACCCATCTAGGGCCCCAGACTGCAACCAGGGTCTGAATATGGTCAAAGCCCCAAAGTCTTATCCCAGGGATCGAGGACAGTCCTTGTCAGTCTCCCTCCACTCCCTTACCTTCCATGGGATGAATAATCAAGGAGCAGTTGCCAGGTGGATCCTTCTGGGCAGCTCCACAGTCCTGCTCCCATTTCCTTGGATCTGGGCTGCTCTAATGGCTGCAGCTGTGCTGAGGAGGGCCATGCTGGTCTGGGCTTCATGTTCACTCTGGCAGAGGTCACCCTGCTGATCTTCCAAGTTGTATTTATTGCTCTCTGGAGTGGCAGGTCAGGAAATTGCTTCTGCTGCCAGGAGCTGGGGCTCCCGGGACCCAGGCTAACTGGGGCTGTTCCCTGAAGACTGGCTTCACTCTGGCAAGTTGCTGCCCCTTCAATCCCATGGAACAGAGCCTTTCCACTATTTTCCAGAATACCTTAGGCTTAAGAATTGACTCACTAGATCTTTCTATGCATTCTGACTCCCAAAAATTTAGTCATAATTTTAAAGTTTTTGATATAGTTTAAAGAGAGCATCTAAAAGAGGCTGTTCTCCTGTTGCCATCTTGGCTTCATCCCTCCAGAAGCACACTTTGCAAGAAATCAATACACAATAATTCAACTCCAAAAGAAAAAAAATAGAAGAAAAGGTGAAATATCTCATTGAAAAAGCAAGTGATCTGGAAAGAAGTAGCAGGAAAGTTAATGTAAAGATTATTGCAGTACCTGAAATTCATGATCAGCAAAAGAAAAATTGTCCTGATATCCTAGAAGCAGAGGATAAAATAGAAATTGAAAGAATCTTCTGATCTCCCCTGGAAAGAGATTAAAAAGCCCAGTAATATTATAGCCAAGTTCTAGAACTTCTGAGTCAAAGAGAAAATATTACAAGCAGCCAGAAGGAAACAATTCAATGTCATGAGGTGCTCAAGATTACCTAGTGCTTAGCAGCATCTACATTAAGGGCTCATTGAGTTTGGAATATAATATTCGAAAAGGCAAAAGAACTTGAAATGTAACTGAGAATCAACTACCCAGGAAAAGTGAACATCCTCTTCCAAGGGAAAAGATGGACTTTCAATGAAACAGGGAAATTTCAAATGTTCCTATTGAAATGAACAGAGCTGAACAGATAGTTTGATCTTTAAATACAGGGCTCATGTGAAGCATAGAGAGAATGGACGAGAAGGGTAAATTATGAGGGACTTAATGATGATGAGCTGTGTTTATTCCTGCATGTAAAGGTGATACTGATAATACTCATATGAACCTTCTCATTTAATATAGCAGGGAGAAGGAGCCATTGTAGATGAGACATGGGAGAGAGCTGAATTTGAAGATATAAGGTATTGCAAAAATGGAGTCAATAGGTGAAAGCGATATGTACTGGGAGTGAGAAAAAGGAGAGGTAGAATAGCTAAAATATCTCATGTAAAAGATATTTCATGTAGCTTTTGCAATGGTATGCAAAGGGGGAAGGTAAGGGGGAATGAGGGAAGCTCCACTCTCATCAGAAATGTCTCAGAGAAGAAACAGCATACACACTCATAGGGTATAGAAATCTATAGTAAATATGAGAGAAGGGAGACTGGGGAAAGGTGGGATGTGGATGATACAGGAGAGGGTAGATTATAGGAAAGGATAGTCTGATATAATACAGTTTACTTTTTACTTTTATGCAAGCTCGTTGGACCGGGTGGCCTGTCCTGGACCATTGGACTGGGTGGTTGCTAGGTCTCTGGTATGGGATGTAGGCTTGGGGCCTCTTGGCCCCAGGGCCAAAGCCCTGTCCACTGCACTACTTGGATGGCCCATAGCACATTTTTGAAGAGGGGCAGAGTGAAAGGAGAGAGAAAATATAGTAGATGGTATGGGGAGGAATGGGTGGAGAAAATTATAATCAACAACAGCAACTGTGTAAAAATATGGAAATAATTTCTATGATGGTCTTATGATAAAGAATGTGATCCACCCAAGACAGAGCTAATGGTATCAGAACATGCACTGAAATGCAAATTTTTTCTTTCTTTCCCTTTATTTCTCATGAAGTTTTATATTTTTGTGGGGGATGAGGTATTACATTGACTTTTAAACTAGAATATTTTATAAATTTATGAATAAATTAAAGAAAATATTAAAAAATTTTAAAAAGCAATAGAGTAATGGATCAGTGGATTAGGAGAGGTTCAAAAAAACTGCAGTGGATATCTACAGCAATCTACCATATGACAAAACTAAAAACATCAATTTTTGGAGTAAGAATTCACTATTTGATAAAAAAAACTGTTGGAAAAACTGGAAAATAGTATGTCAAAGACTATGCATAGATACACATCTTACAAACTATCCCAAAATAAGGTCAAAATGGGCATAGGATTTAGACATAGAGTGACACCACAGATAAATTAATAGACCCCCAAATATCTATCTATGAAAAAGGGATAAATATGTAATCAAATAAGAATTAGAGAACATTATAAATTGTAACATGAATGATTTTAACAATATTAAATTAAAAAGGGTTTTGCACTAATAAAATCAATGCTGCCAAAAGGTCTCATTTCTAAAATATATAGAGAATTGCATCAAATTTTAAAAATTACAAGTAATTTCCCAATTGATAAATAGTCAAAGGGTATGAACAGTTTTCAAATGAAATAATTAAAGCTTTAAATAATCACATGGGAAAATGTTCAAAATCATAATTGATTAGAGAAATGCAGATTAAAGCAACAATGAGATATTGTCTCATACCTATTAGATTATCCAAGAAGAGAAAAGGGAAGATGATCAATGTTGGAGAGGTTGTGGGTGGGTTTGGACATTGATGCACTACTGATGGAGTTGTGAATGGATCCAACCTTCCTGGAGAGCAATATGGAAGTATATAAAATAACATTAAAACTATCATATCCTTTGACCCAGCAATTCCAATTATAGGTCAATATCCAAAAGAAATTGTTAAAAATGGGAGAAGTCCTCCATGTTCCAATATATTCATAGTAGTTCTTTTTTTGTAGTAGCAAAGATTTGGAAATTGAGAGGATGTCAATCAATTGGGGAATGGCTAAACAAGTTAGGGTACATGAATTTTCTGGAATACTGTTGTTCTATAAGAAACCAAAAATGGTCAGACTCCAGAGAAGCATGGAATAACTTTTGGAATCTGATGCTGAATGAAATGAGTAGAACTGAGAGAACAATGTACACATCAACAACAGTATGAGATGAACAACCTTGATGGAAGCAGCTCTATTTGGAAGTTCAGAGAGCTAGGACAACCTGCCTTTGACTGGAAAAGGATTATATTATCCCTACCCAGAAGAAGAATAGCAAAAAGAAAGCACATAAAAAACCTTCTGAATCTTATGAACACTTTATCAAAATTATCTCTTATGTATCTTTTACCCCAAATTCTAAATCCACATGCCAAATATTACTAAAGTGTAAACATGTTTACCAAAATATATATGTGAAATGCTAACCTTACTATTCCATGCTGAGGGGAAGAGGGTGGGAATGGTGGGTGGAGAGGAATTTTGTAACTTGGAAATATGTGTGTACATTTGGATGAAAATAAATAAATTTTAAAACAGCAAATACAAAAATTGGGAAAAGGAATGCAAGAAAAAATTAACACAATGCAAGAGACAATTAAATTTTGCCACAAAAATGATGAAAGAAAACAAATTCTTTATAAATACAATTGGAAAAATGCCCAAAGAAAATAATTCCCTTAAAAATCCAATTTTTGTTCAATTGAGAAAGGAGATGCACAATGTAAATGAAGAAAATTCTTCTCTTAACAAAACAGGATTGAATATGTGGAACCTAATGTCTTCATGAGGCACCAAGAATCTGTTAAACACAATTTTAAAAAGTGAAAATAATGCAAGAAATATAGAATACCTCATTGGTAAAGCAACTGAACTGGAAAACAGTTCCAGCAGAGATACTTTAAGAATCATGGGATTACTTGAAAATCTTGAACAACATCTATAAAAAGAAAAAAAAACCAGAAATGCATACTTCAGGATATAGTTAATGAGAACTGCCCCAATAATCTGAAAACAGAGAGCAAAATTGTCACTGAAATAATAAATTGATTGCCTCTTGAAAACAATTTCAAAATGAAAACATCAAGGATTATTGTGGCCAAGTTATAGAAATATGAGATCAGTAAGAAAATCCTGCAAGTGACAAGAATAAAACAATTCAAATATAAAGCAACCACATTCAGCATTAGACAGGACTTGGCTACAGCAAGGCCTTTTCCAGAAGTAGCCTTTTCCTTCAAACTTGCAATCTTTTCCTGATAAAAAGAATAGAGCTAAATAGAAAATTTTGTTTTCAAACAGGAGACTGAAGAGAACCATGAAAAGGTAGACAGAGGAAAAGAAAATAAAAACTGTTATGCAATAAGATTAAACCAGTTATTTTCCCGCCAGGGAGGAATATTCTTATAACTTCTGAGAATTGCAACTCTATTAGAGGAAATATTTTTAAGTTGAATATATGGACATATATGGTATGTCTATGAATTTCATAGAATGATATACACTAATCTATAGCTATATATCTATATGTATATAAATATATATGGACATCTATCAGTTATATTTCATTAAAAATGGGTGCCAGTAAAAAGTTGAGATGAAAGAGGACATTGAATGTGATAAATTACATTGCATGAAGAAGTACAAAGGATCTACTACCTTAGAGATAAAGAAGGGAAGAGATGAGAAACCCTTGAGTTTTAGTCTCATCGTATTTGGCTCACACTCAGCTGAGTTTAGAATCAAATCTTACCTTTCAAGTATTGGAGGAAAAGAAAGATGAGGGAATGATGTACTCAAAGGAAGGAGGCAGAGGGAAAAGAGGAAGGGAAAAGAAAATGGAAGGGGGTGGATAGAGGGAGAAGGCATTCAGAAGCAAAATATTGGGAAGGAAAAATAAGATGAAAGGAAGAGTTTATTTTGGTTAAAAAATAAGGGGAAAACCAAATTACTAGTATCAAAAATGAAAAAAGGTGAATTCATCAACAATGAAGAAGAAATTAACACAGTTAAATTTATGTGGAGAGACAAAAGATCAAGAATATGAAATGAAATAATGAAAAATGCATTGGAAGATGGTCCAAAATTATATTTAAAGCATTAGGCATCAAAACTTTCTGGTACTGGCTAACAAATAGTGTGGTGGATTAGTGTAATAAAAAATTAAAACTGAAAGTTTTTCAGAAACAATGACTGATTAAAACTACCATTGAATGTAGTTGAAAAAGTAAATAAAATATTTCTCAAAAAAGAAAAGTAAAATTTGAAATTGGGAAAATAGAACTGGAAAAGATAATTTAAGAATTATTGGACTACTTGAAAGTCATGATCAGAAAATGTGTCTGAACAGATTTCAAGTAAACAAAGGAAAATTGCTCTGATATATTAGAGCCAAAGAGTAAAACAGTCATTTTATGAAATCTAATACCAAGGAATACTGTAGCCAAATTCTTGAATTATTAGATCAAAGAGAAAATCTTTTGGACAGTCAGAAAGAACCAATTTAAATATCAAGGAAATGCATTCAGAATTACTCAAGACTTGTAGCATCCATGTTAAAGTTTGGATAAGTCAGAGAGAAAGGTACTTTTATTACAATCAAGTATCTACTCTCTAGCAAATTTGAGTATACTATTTCAGGAAAAAAATGGACATTCATTGAAATAGATGATTTTCTATTTTTCCTGATGAAAAATCAGAGCAGAAAAGCTAATTTGTTCTTCAAACATGAGGTTCAATAGACATGCAAAGGCAAACCATGGTGGGGGGAGATAATGTTATTCAGTAATATTAAACTTGTTACATCCATACATGGGAGGAAGAAAACTCTTAACTCTTGAGAACTGAACCTTTTTAAAGGCATTTACTTAGACAAAAGGTATTGGCATAAGTTGTTTTTGATGGCATGGTCTAAAAACAAAATAAGACTTTTAAAAAAGGGATTTTACAGTGATAGGAGAAAGCAGGAGGCAGAACGGAATAAATTACATCATGCAAAGAGGTGGAACATATATATTACAATAGAGAAAAAGAAGGAAGGGGATGACAATTGATTGAATATTACTTTCATCTAATTTGGCTCAGTGTCAAACATATACAATCTGTAAGATTTAGAGGTATATCTCACCCTTTAGGGAATTATCAGGGGAGAGGGGAAAGAAAAGAGGAAATGTTAGAAGGGAGGGGAAAGGGAGGGGAAAGGGGGAATAGGAAGGGAAAAGAAAAGGGACAGGTGCTAATTGGAGGGGGTTGGAGGGAGATAGTATTCAGAAGTAAAACACTGATGAGGAAGGACAGGTTGAAAGGAAAAAGAAATATTCTAATGGAGGGAGATCAGATTGAGGTCGAAAAAGAGCAATTACAACTTAGTGTGAATAGGATGAACTGTTCCTTAAAATGGAAGCAGGCAGCAGAGTGAATTAAAAAACAGAATGTTCAATATGTTGTTTACAGGAAATATGTTTGAATCAGAATGATGCACACAAAATAAAGGTCAAAGCCTGGAGCAGAATAAATTAAATTCAGCAGAACAGAAAAAAGTAAGGGTAATAATTCGACATAGCAAAAGCATCCCCAACCAGAGAGAGAAAAACAAAACAAAACAAAGAACAAAACCAAAACAACAACTCTTCCAAATCTGATGAAAACTTTCTTGTTTTCTTTTCTTTTCTTTCTTTCTTTCTTTCTTTTTTTTTTTATTTTTAGGTCTTTGCAGGTTAATGGGGTTAAGTGGCTTGCCCAAAGTTACACACCTAGGCAATTATTAAGTGTGTGAGGCCAGATTTGAACTCAGGTACTCCTGACTCCAGGACCAGTGCTCTATCAACTGCACCACCTATCTTCCCCATGATGAGCACTTACAAAAAGTTATGTCTTACATATCTCTTTCCCTTAATCCTAATTCCTCATACCAAAAATTACTAATTTGTAAATATGTTTAATAAAATATTTATGTAAAATACTAAATTGGCTATTACCTGCTAAGGTGAGGGGGAGTGGGAAAGGAAGGTTGAGGAAATTTGGAAAATAATAACCTAATTATAAAGAATGCATTTATCAAACAGTAAATCATAGAAAGAAATAATGATTTCCTCCAAGATGACAATAACATACCAAAACTTATGGAATATAGCCAAAGCACTTATTAGAGTAGATATTAACTTTCTAAATGCTTTCATGAATAAACCTGAGAAAGGACAACAATGACCTGAACATGCAACTAAAAAAGTAAAAGAACAGACTTCTGGCCAAGATCGTGGAGAGATGACAGGCACTGTGATAAGTGCTCCTCTCTCCCCTCAAAATTAACATGAGAGAAATCTCTTCACAGAAATTTGATCAACAAAACACAGAAAGGGAACCAAAGTGAACACCTACCAAGAAGGTCTGTTTGAGGGGACCATGGGTGAACTGGTAGATGAGAGCAGAGAATCAGCATGGGGACAGCTGCTGGGGAAAGACAGAAGCCCAGCCTCAGTCTTAGAAACTTCAGTGAGTGAGAGGCAAGTGCAAGAACCAACTTTAGCTGCAGACTCTTTGGGGGTGGGGGGAAGGGAGGAGCCATGGAGGATGAGTTCCAGCACAGAGTCTCAGAGCAGCCTGGAGAACAACCAGCTGGGTCGGGGACCTGAGTTCCATACTTTAAGCAGAGTCATTTGCCCAGAACAAATAATGAACAACCCCCCCACCCCCTCAGGGCAACAGAGTTCACTCAAGTTTCCCTCAAGGGAAGGAGATTAACACCCTCCCCCAGGGCCCAGGCCAGTGTTCAAGGTCAACTCAGACCCTGCTGCTGAGGAACTCAAACAATCCAGAGACAGTAACCAGTGCCCCCCCCCCATGGTTGGCCCTTGGAATTACTAAGAAAAGTGAACAAAGACTCTAGGATCTTCAAAAGCTAACCTCTGAGAGCCAGTTCTGCCACCCCAAGCACAAGATCCTAGAAAGATGAAAAAAGGTCAAAGAAAGGGGGCCCCATAGACAGATACTTAGAAGTAACAAATACTAACCCAGAGAGATATAGCACTGCTGAGGAAAATATGAATTGGTCTCCAGCCCAGAAAGACTTCCTTGAAGAATCAAGAAGGAATTGAAAAATAAATTGGAAAAACTGAGAAAACAAACACAAGCGAAAACTAACATGTTGCAAGAGAAAATTAACATCTCACAACAAGAAAATAAATCAGTGGAAAATACACTTGGACAAATACAAATGGAAAATAATTCTCTCAGATTTTTAATTGGGCAAATGCAAAAAGAAAATGATTCTCTCAAATCCTCAATTGGGCAAATGCAAAAAAAGAAAATGATTTTCTTAAAAATACACTTGGGCAAGTAGAAAAGTTCTTCAAAAATAGAATTGGACAACTGGAAAAGGTGTTGCAAAAGATAAATGAAGAAAAATATTATTTTCTTCAAAAAAAGATGAAATTAGGTGAAAACTAATGACTTCATGAGGCAGCAAGATTGACTTAAACAAAATCAGAAAACCAAAAAAAAAAAAAAAAGAAAAAATGTAAAATACCTCATCAGCCAAACCACTGACCTCAAGAACAGATCAGGATGGGAGAACCTGAGAATTATTGGCCTTCCTGAAAACACTGAAGTGAAAAAAAAAAAGCCTGGACTTAATATTACAGGAATTAGTGATGGAAAATTCAGTGATATAATGAAACCAGAGGGCAAAATAGTTATTGAAAGAATACACCGATCCCCTCCAGAAAGAGATCTTAAAATGAAAACACCAAGGAATGTTGTGGCCAAATTTAAGAACTATCAGATAAAAGAAAAAAGAAATCCTGCAAACAGCCAGAAAGAAAATAAAATTAAATACATAGGAGCCACAGTAAGAATTACGCAGGACCTGACCACAGCAACATTAAGGGATTGAAGGGACTGGAATGAGATATTCCTAAAACCTAGGGAGCTTGGAATGCAGCCAAGAATCCACTACCTGGCAAAGCTGAGCCTTCTCTTCTAGGGAAAATGTTTGGCATTTAATGAAATGGGAAACAAGATTTCATGATGAAAAGGCCAGAGCTAAATAGAAAATTTGGACATCAAACAGGAGGCTCAAGAGGCACATGAAAAGGTTAAAAAAACTGCTATCCAATAAAATCAAATTGGCTATACAGCCACTTGAGCGAAAGAGTCTCATAACTCTTGAGAATTGTATCTCTATTAAAAACAATGATTTAAGAACGATACCTCCTTAAAAGTGGGGGCAGTAAGGAGAAGGGAGATTGGGGTAAATCTCATTATATCAAGAAGTATAAAATATCTATTGTAATTGAGAGGAAGGAGGGAGGAGGTGAGAACCACTTGAATCTTCATTTCATCAGACTTGGATTAAAGATAGCAGGGGGGGGCAATAAAGAATTAGTACTTATAGCTTTCAATGTGAATGGGTTGAACTCTCCCTTAAAACCAAAGCAGATAGCAGAGTGGATTAAAAACCAGAATCCTGCAATGTGTTGCTGACAAGAAATTAATTGGAAGCAGAGAGATGCATATAGAGTAAAGCCAAAAGGTTGTAGTAAAATATATTTTGCTTCAGCTGAAGTGAGGAAATGTGTAGCAATCCTTATCTCAGAAAAAGCAGCTGCAAAAATTGATTGTGTTAAAAGAGATAAGGAAGGAAACTATATCTTCCTAAAAGGTACCATAGATAAAAGTAATTTCAGTACAAAATGTGTATGCACCCAATGGGACAGCAGCCAAATTCTTAGATAAGATGTTGAAAGAGCTACTGGAAGATATAGACAGGAAAACTCTACTAGTGGGAGAACTCAAACTCTTGCTCTCAGATATAGATAAATAAAATCATTAAATAAACAAGATGGAAATTAAGGAGATAAATAGATTGTTAGAAAACCTAGGTATGATAGACCTATGAAAGAAATTGAACCAATAAATAAAACCAAGAGTTGTTTTTATAAAAAAAAATAAAATTTATAAACCTCATGTCAATTTGATCAAAAAAAAGAAAGGAGTAAATCAAATTGCTTGTATCAAAAATGGAAAAGGTGAACTCACCACCATTGAGATGGAAATTAAAATAATAATTCAGAATTATTTTGCCCAACTATATGGCATTAAGTTTGACAACCTATGTGAAATGGATGAAAATTTGCAAAAATATAAATTACCCAGATTAATTGAAGAGGAAATTAAAAACCTAAATAACACTATCTCAAAAAAGAAATTCAACAAACCATTATTGAACTCCCTAAGAATAAATCTCCAAGGCCAGATGGATTCACAAGTAAAATCTATCAGAAATTTAAGGAGTAATTGGTTCCAATTCTATAAATATTCTTTGGAAAAATAGGTGAAGAAGGGAATCTGCCTAACTCTTTCCATAACACCAATATGGTGCTGCTACCTAAACCAGGAAAAGTTATAACAGAGAAAGAAAATCTCCCTGATGAATAAATATATATATATATATATATATATATATATATATATATACATATATATATATGCAAAAATCTTAAGTAAAATTTTAGCTAAACGATTACAACAAGTTATCACTAGGATAATACATTATGATCAAGTAGGATTTATCCCAGGAATGCAGGGTTGGTTCAATATTAGGAAAACTGTTAGTATAATTAATTATATCAACATACCTATCAGAAATCATAATATTATGTCAATAGATGCTGAAAAAAGCTTTTGATAAAATACAGCACTCATTCCTAATAAAAATACTAGAGAGTGTATGAATAAATGGTTTGTTCATTAGAATAATAAACATTTTCTATCTGAAACCATCAACAAGCATTATATTCCATGAGGATAGACTGGATGCATTCCCAATAAGATCAGGGGTGCAACGATGATCCCCATTATCACCACTAATATTCAGTATTCACTTTCCTATTTGAAATGTTAGCCTCAGCAATAAGAGAAGAAAAAGAAATTGAAGGAACTAGAATAGGGAAGGAGACAAAACTTTCACTCTGCCAATGACATGATAGTATATAACTAGAGAATCCCAAAAAATCATCTAAAAAATTTCTAGAAGTAATTAGAAACTTTAGCAAAGTAGCAGGATATAAAATAAACCCACATAAATCTACAATATTTCTATATATGACTAGCAAGATACAGCAGAAAAAGCTAGAAAGAGATTTCCATTCAAAGTAACCTCAGATAAAATAAAATACCTAGGAAACTATCTTCCAAGGCAGACTCAAAAGCTTTTTGAAAACAATTACAAAACTCTTTTCACACAATCCAAATAAGATTTACATATCAAAGCAAACACCATCTGTTCATGGATAGGTTGAGCTAATATAATAAAAATGACAATTCTACCAAAACTAAACTACTTGTTTAGCACTCTACCAATGAAAATTCCAAAAAATTATCTTAATGACTTAGAAAAATTTGTAAGTAATCTTATATGAAGAAATAAAAAGTCAAGAATTTCCAGGGATTCAGTGAAAAAAAGGATAAAAGAATTTGGCTTAGTCTTACTAGATCTAAAATTCTATTATAAAGCACTTGTCTTCAAAACTATCTGATATTGGCTAAGAAACAGAGTTGTTTATCAGTGGAATAGACTAGGTACAATAGCAGGAAATCATTATAGTAATCTGCTGTTTGATAAACCCAAAGAGTCCAGCTATTGGGCTAAAAACTCTCTCTTCAATAAAAACTGTTGGGAAAATTGGAAGTTAGTATGGAAGAAACTTAGATTAAACCACCACCTCACACCCTATACCAAGATAAGATCCAAATGGCTACAGGATTTAGACACAAAAAAAATATTATAAGCCAATTTGAATATCAAGGAGTAGTTTACCTGTCAGATCTATGGAAATGGAAACAGTTTATGACTAAGGAAGAGATAGAGATCATCATTCAAAACAAACTATATAATTTTGATTACATTAAATTAAAAAAGACTTTTGCACAGACAAAACCAAAAAGAAATGTAGTAAATTGGGAAACAATTTTTCCAACTAGTATTTCTGACTAAGGACTCATTTCTAAAATATACAGAGACCTGAGTTAAATTTTCAAAAAAAAAAAAGCCATTCCCCAACTGACAAATGGTCAAAGGATATGCAAAGGCAATTTACAGCTGAGGAAATCAAAGCAATCTATTCTCATATGAAAAATTGCTCCAAATCATTACTTATTAGAGAAATGCAAATTAAAGCATCTCTGAGATACCACCTCACATCTCTCAGACTGGCCGATATGACCAGAAAAGATAATGATCATTGTTGGAAAGGATGTGGAAAACCTGGGACACTATTACATTGTTGGTGTAGCTGTTAATTCATCCAATTTTTCTGGAGAGCAGTTTGGAACTACACCCAAAGCGCCAGAAAAATGTGCATTTGTTTTGATCCAGCAATACCATTACTGGGTCTTTACCCAGAAGAGGTGATGAAAAAGGGTAAATACATCACTTGTACAAAAATATTCATAGCATGTTTGTGGTGGCAAAGGATTAGAATTCAAGTTAATGTTCTTCAATTGGGGAATGGCTTAGCAAACTGTGATACATACATACATAATATATATATATATATATATATAAAATGGAACACTATTGTTCCATTAGAAACCAGGAGGATGGGAATTCAGGGAAGCCTGGGAGGATTTCCATGAACTGATGCTGAGCAAGATGAACAGAACCAGAAAAACATTGTATGCCCTTACAGCAACATGGATGTGATGATCAACCTTGATGGACTTGTTCATTCCATCAGTGCAACAACCAGGGACAATTTTTGCCTATCTGCAATGGAGAATATCATCTGTATCCAGAGAAAGAATCATGGACTTTGAGCAAAGACCAAAGACTATTACCTTCAAATTAGAAGAAAAAAGTTAACATATTATGTAGTTTTTCTATTGCATAGTTTATTTTTCTTCCTTATGGATTTGATTTCTTTGTCATCACTTTCAACTGATATCAGTGTATGACATGGAACCATTATAAAGACTAACAAAATTCTTTTTGTGGGGAGTGGGGGAGGGGAGGGAAGCAAAAATGGGGGAAAATTGTAAAACAAAATAAATAAAATTTTTCAAAAAAAGTTAAAGAACAAATTAAAAATCCCCAATTAAATACAAAATTAGAAAGGCTGAAAATTAAAAGTGAAATTAATAAAATAAAAAGAAAGAAAATTATTGAGCTAATAAATTAAATCAGGAATTGTTTTTTTTAAATAAAAACATTAAATTTAAAGAAAGAGGAAAACAAAATTGCTAGAATCAAAAATGAAAAAGGTGAATCCACAACCAATGAACAGGAAATTTAAGTTCCAATTTGGATCTATTTTATCCAACTGTATGCTGATCATTTTGATAATCTAAATGAAATGGGTGAATATAGAAAAAATATCATTTTCCCCAGGCTAAAAGAGAAAATTAAATACCTAAATAATTCAATCTCATAAAAATCGAATAAGCCATCAGTGAAATCCTTAAGAAAAAAACTTCAAGGCCAGATGGATTCACATGTAAATTCTACCAAACATTCAAGGAGCAATTGTTTCCAATTCTCCATATACTATTTGAAATAATAAATAGAGAGCCCTGACAAATTCCTTCTATGACATGACTGCACTGCTGATACCTAAATGAAGAAGAGTCAAAAGAGAGAAAGAAAATTAGAGACCAATTTCTCTAATGAATGTGGTTGCAAAAATTTTTAAATAAAATTCTGGTAAAGTGATCAACATCAAGTTATCACTACGATAATACCGTATAATCAAACTTAATTTATACCATGAATGCAGAATAGGTTTCATATTAGGAAATCTATTAATATAATTGACCATATCAATAACAAACATAACATATTTTATGATTATCTCAAAGGATGCAAAAAAAAAAAATTTGTGACAAAATACTTCCCCCATTCCTACTAGAAGTTCTAGAGAGCATAGGAACAAATGGAATATTACTTAAAATGCAAGCAATATCTGTCTGAAACTATCAGCAAGAGTCATATGGTCATATGTAATGGGAATATGCTTGAAGCATTCCCAATATGATCAGTTATGCAGCAAGTATACCTGTTTTTAACCACTGTTATTCAATATTGTATTAGAAATGTTAGCTTTATCAATAAAAGAAGAAGAAAAAGAACTAGAAGGAATGAGAATGGGTAATGAAGAAACAAAACTGTCACTCTTTGCAAATGGTATGCTTTGGGAACACCAGAAAAATAAATGCCAAGTTTAGCAAGGTCGCAGAATATAAAATGAAGCTCCACCAACAAAACATTAGTGTCCCAGTTATCCTACATCCCTTCCAACATTGAACATTGTCCTTTCTGGTCATATTGGCCAGTCTGAAAGGTGTGAGGTGGTACCTCAGAGATGATTTAATTTGCATTTCTATAATAGGTAGTGATTTAGAGCAATTTTCCTTATCAATATGGATCACTTTGATTTAATCATCTGTAAATTGCCTTTCCTTTGATCATTTGTCAATTGAAGAATGGCTTTTGTTTGATAAATTTCATTCAGTTCTCTATGTATTTTAGAAGTGAGTCCTTTGTCAGAAATACTAGCTGTAAAAATTGTTTCCTGACTCAGTACATTTCTTTTTATCTTGGTTACAGTGTTTTGTTTTGCTTTGTCTGTGCAAAAGCTTTTTAATTTAATGTATTCACAATGATCTAGTTTGTTTTTAATGGTGTTTTCCATTTCTCTTCAGTGATCATAAACAGCTTTCCTTTCCATAGATCTGATAGGCAAACTATTCTTTGCTCTCCTATTTTCTTATAATATTGTTTTTTTTTTATGTCTAAATCTTGTATCCATTTTGATCTTATCTTGGTATCAGGTATGAGGTATTGGTCTTATCCAATTTTCTGCCATACTAACATCCAATTTGCCCAACAGATTTTATTGAAGAGAGCTTTTTATGTCTAAATCCTCTATCCATTTGCAACTTATCTTGGTTATAGGGTGTGAAGTGTTGGTCTAATCTGTTTCTTCCATATTAACTTCTAATTTTCCAAGCAGTTTTTATCAAAGAGAATTTTTATCCCAATAGCTGGACTCTTTGGTTTATCAAACAGCAAATTACTAAAATCATATCCTGTTAGTGTGCCTTGTCTATTCCACTGACTTACCACTCTATTTCTAAGCCAATACCAGACAGCTTTGATGAATGATTCTTTATAATATGATTTTGGATCAGGTAGGGTTAGACCACCTTCTTTTGCACTCTTTTCATTGAATCTCTGAAAATTATTGACTTTTTATTTCTCCATATGAATTTACTTACAATTTTTTCTAACTCATTAAAATGGTTTTTTTGGGGGGGGATTTTGATTGATAGGGAACAAGATAATTAGTTCAATTTAGGTAGAATTGGCATTTTTATTGTATAAGCTCAACCTATCTATGAGCAGTTGATATTTGCCCAGTTTTTTAAATCTGATTTTATTTGTGAGAGAAATGTTTTGTAGTTGTTTCCATAGAGTTTCTGAGTCTGCCTTGGCAGGTAGACTTTTAAGTATTTTGTATTTTCTGAATTTATTTTGAATGGGATTTTTCTTTCTAGCTCTTTGATGGTATATCTTGCTAGTAATATATAGAAATACTGAAGATTTATGAGAGTTTACTTTATATCCTATGACTTTTCCGAAGTTGCTAACTGTTTCTAGTAGTTTTAGATGATTTTTAAGGCTTCCCTAGGTATACCACTTGGTCATCTGCAGAGTGGGAGTTTTGTTTCTTCCTTCCCAATTGTAATTCCTTCAATTTCTTTCTCTTCTCTTATTGCTGAAGCTGATATTTCTTACATTATACTGAAAAGTAGTGGTGATAATGGGCATCCTTGTTTCACCTCTGATCTTATTGGGAATGCCCCCAGTTTATTCCATGAAAAATAATGCTTGTTGATCGTTTCACATAGATATTGTTTATTATTCTAAGGAATAGAAATGGTTATTATATTTTGATAAAGGCTTTTTCAGCATCTATTGATATAATCATGCTATTTTTGATAGGTTTATTATTAATACAGTTAATTAAACTAATAGTTTTCCTAATATTGAAACAACCCTGCATTCCTGGGATAAATCCTACTTGGTCATAATGTATTATCCTAGTGATAACTTACTGAAATCACTTTGCTAATATTTATTTAAGATTATTCATCCATATTCATTAGGGAGATAGGTGTATACTTTTCTTTCTCTGCTTTGACTCTTCCTGGTTTAGGTATCAGCACCATACTGGTGTCATGGAAAGAGTGAGGCAGAGTTCTGTCCTCACCTATTTTACCAAAGAGTTTATATAGAATTGGAACCAATTGTTCCTTAAATGTTTGATAGAATTCACTTGTCAATCTGTCTTGCTCTGGATATTTTTTCTTAGGGAGTTCAGTGATGACTTGTTGAATTTCTTTTCCTAAGATAGGGTTATGTAAATATTTAATTTCTTCTTCATTTTATCTTGGGTGCTTATAGTTTTGTAAATATTCATTCATTTCACATAGAATATTAAATTTATTAGAATACAGTCAGGTAAGAGAATTCCATACCATTACTCTAATTTCCTCTTCACTGGTGGTGAGTTCATCTTTTTCATTTATGTTACTGGTAATTTAGTAGTCTACTTTCTTTTTTTAAATCAAATTAATCAGAATTTTATCAATTCTTTGGGTTTTTTCATAAAACCAATACTTATTTTTATTTATTCTATAGTTTTCTTGCTTTCAATTTTATTAATTTCTCCTTTAAATTTTACAATTTCTAATTTGGTATTTTATTGTGGGTTTTTACTTTGTTTTTTCTTTAATTTTTTATCAGCATGTTTAATTCATTAATTTCCTCTATCACCAATTTATTCATGTAAGCACTGAATGATATACTATATCCCCTGACAACTGCCTCTTGGTATGTTGCCTTGTTATGATCATTATCAAGGGTGAAATAATTGATTCTTTTTATAATTTGTTATTTGATCCACTCATTCTTTAAATTGAGGTTAATTAGTTTCCAATTAGTTTTAGGTCTATCCTCCCTGGCCCATTATTGCATGTGATTTTTATTGCATTATGATCTGAGTAGGATGTATTCACTATTTTGCCCTTCTGCATTTCATTATTAGGTTTTTAATGGCCTAATAGATGGTCATTTTTTGTGTAAGTGCCATGTACAGTGGGAAAAAATGTATTTTTTTTTCTATCCCCATTCAACTTTCTCCACATTTCTATCATGTTTAAGATTTTTAGTATTCTGTTTACCTCCTTAATTTTCTTTTTGTATATTTTATGATTAGATTTTCTAAACCTGAGAGATGGAGGCTGAGGTCTCCCACCAATAGAGTTTTACTGTCTATGTCATTCTGTAACTCATTCAAATTCTCCTCTAAAATTTTGAATGCTATACCACTTTGTGTATACATATTTAGTACTGAAATTGCTTCATTATCTATGGTAATGAAGGATATGGTTTTAGGATGATATAGTTTCCTTCCTTATCGCTTTTAATGAGATCTATATTTGTAGCTCCCTCGTCTGAGAAAAGGATTGCTACTCTTGCTTTTTTTTTCACTTTAGCAGAAGCAAAATATATTTCGCTTCACCATTTTACATTTACTCTGTGTGTTTCTCTCTGCTTCAAATGAGTTTCTTGTAAGCAGCATATTGTAGAATTCTGTTTGTTAATCCAGTCTGCTATTCCCTCATGATTTATGGGAGAGTTCATCCCATTCCCAATCAAAGTTATAATTACTAACTCTTTATTGCCCTCCATTCTATCTCCCCCTCTATTTATACTTTCCCCCTTTTTTCACTTTATCCATATTCCACAGTATTTTGTTTTTGAATACCACTATCTTCAGTATCATTGCCCTCTTGTATCCAACCCTTCTCTCTTTTCTTTCCCCTTTCCCTTTGCCCATTCTTCCTTCTGTTAGTTCCTCTTTTACACTTGCCTCCCCTTTCCCCGTTTTATTCTTATATGGTAAGATAAGTTTCTCAACTTAAGAGAGGGTGTGTATATTAACTTTAGGTCTAATCTGATGAGAGTAAGATTCAGATGGTTCTCACCTCCTCCTTTCTTTCCTTCTATTGCAGTAGGACCTTTGTGCCTGTGTAATGTCATTCATTGCATTTATTCTCCTCCATCCTCCCATTTCTCTACTGTCCTGCATGTTTAAGGAGATATTGTCTTTAGATCATTCTGTCAGTCATGGATAAGTCATGAGTGTCCATCACTTCTGGATAAATATATTCTCTCTAATATATTTAAAATTCTTAAGAGTTATGAGAATCTTTCTACCAGGAGGGAATATAGCCAGTTTCATCTTATTGGATAGCAGTTTTTTCTTTACCCCTTTTTTCAAATCTTTTTATGTGACACTTGAGTCTACTCTTTGATGTCAAAATTTTCTATTCAGCTCTGCTCTTTTCATCAGGAAGAGATGTAAGTTTCACATTTCATAAAATGTTCACCTTTTCCCCTGGAAGAGAAAGCTCAGTGTTGCTGGATAGTGGATTTTTGACTGCACTCCAAGCTCCCTTTCTCTTCAGAATATCTTATTCCAGGACCTTTGATCCCTTAATGTTCATCCAGCCAGGTCTTGTGTAATCGTTTCTGTGACTTCCTGGTATCTAAATTATTTCTTTCTGGCTCCCTGAAGGATTTTCTCTTTAACCTGATAGTTCTGGAGTTTGGCCACAATATTCCATTTTGAAATCTCTTTCTGGAGGTGATTGATGTATTCTTTCAATAATTCTTTTGCCCTCTGGGTTCATGATATCAGGGCAGTTTTTCCAACACTAAATACTATAATATCAAATCTAGGTTTTTTCCCTCTTCAAAGTGGTCAGGAAACCCAGTGATTCTTACCTTGTCACTCCTCATTTTTTTTCAAGGTTAGTGGTTAGTGGTTATCCAAATGAGGTATTTTACATTTTCTTCTATGTTTTTTTACTTCATGATTTTGTTTGACAGAATCTTGTTGTCTCATGAAGTCATTAGTTTCCACAGATTACATTACTTTTTTTTAGAGAATAATTTTCTTCATCTACCTTTTGCTACTCCACTTCCAATTGGTCAATTTTATTTTTTAAGAAGTTTTCCTTTTGCCTAAGTTTAGTTTGAGAGAATTATTTCCTTTTTTGCATTTTCCCAATTGAGGATTTGAGAGAATTATTTTGTTTTTCTCTTTATCCTTTTGTATTATCCAAGGATTTGTTTTCTTGTTTGCTAGATGCTAATTTTCTCTTGAGTTTCTTTTTCAATTTTTCTCATTGATGTTTAAAGGAGATCCAGTTTCACAATTTCCTAGATAAATTTACAATATTTATTCTTAGAGATCTGCATACTTCTTTAACCTCCAGAGCCACAGATTGTCCTAGGTCAGGGTTCACTGAAGAGCCAACAAATCCTTATAATGAGCAAGCATACATATCTCTGATGAAATTTTGGGTTTCTTCTAGGAAGTCTAGGAAGTCTTTCTCTTTTTAGTGTCCTCAGAAATTCTAGATCTCCTGAGTTGGGGTATTTACCTTCTAGGTAGGTTTTAATGGGCCCTGTTCTCTGGCCTTTCTTTGTTTTCCTAGGATCTTATGTTGGGAGAGAGGCTAGCTCAAAGAAGTTTGGTTTTGAAATCCCTAGTCTCTGTTTACTTAGTTTAGTAACTGGGAGTGGGCTGGCTAGTAGAGGGTTATGGATGTTTTCTCTAGAGTGTCTGTGGCTTTGATTTCTGACCCTCTCCCTAGGCCTGATCTGGATTATCCTTGAACAATGTGTGCTATGCCCTGAGGTGAGAATTTTAATCTCCCTTTCAGCTGAATAAACTCTGCTGCTCACACCTGAGCCAGGAGTTGTGGAGGCACTGTTACTGTGTTTGTTCTGGGAAGAGGACTTTGCTGAAAGTATGGAGCTCATGCCTTGAGCTGAGCTTATAGATGTCTTACAGCATTCTGCAGCTCTTTGTGGTGAGGCTCCCCAGACCTCTGCTTCCATGGCCAAAGCCTCCACAGCCTTGGATCCAGTATTCCAGGGTCACAGCCTCCACATCTGCTTAGGTTCATCTAGTATTCTTCGCACCCCAACTGTCTCTCTGCTCTCTGACCCAGGTTCACCCACAATCCCAAGAGACAGACCTTTTGGTAAATGTTCTTCTCAAAGCTTCTCTTTCTGCATTTTGTCAATAGGATTCCTGTACAAAGGTTTCATATTCTATTATTTCTAAGAGGAATCAGGAGACCTTAGCTCAGTGCTGGTCTTCTCTCCACCATCTAGGCTGGCATTTTTTGGAAGTCTCTTAATATGACTTGATGGAACACCAAAAAAAAATCAGAGTTCTTTGATTAAGATATCTTGGAGGAAGTTTAGTAAAAGTCAATCTAATGTGGGTAAAAAGGGGGTATATAGTCCAGCATGGTTGGGAGAGCTAGAAATTCAGTGGAAGATTCTTGGCCATAAAAAAGATCAAATGCAGGTTCAGGAAGTTAGAAGTATAATAGCCTAGCAATAATGATTGCAGTTAAGCGTCAACTCCTGGGAGTGATTTACACATATTCTTGGTGTTCTTTTCCCATCAGATATATCTATGTATTCTTGTTCATTATGTAGATTTGTTGGCTCTCCAGTGAACCCTGACCTGGGACAATCTGTGACTCTGGAGGTGGTTGTAAAAGGCTTTTCTGATAGAGAAGTATGCATATTTCTAAGAACAAACATTGGAAATTTACCCAAGAAATTGTGAAACTGGGTCTCCTTTAACTGGCCATTCCTGAGATAGGTTTTTGTTATAAAAATTCTGAGTTTCCTAAAATAAAACCAGTAGATTCTTGCATCATGACCTTGTGTGTTTGTGTGTACATTTTTACTCAACCTGAATCTCCTTTAATGTCCAGACCCACACCAGAGCTATCCTGGGTGGTAGATAACCAATGTCTTCTTGGAAGTCCAAGTTTGAGTTCCACTAATGTTAGGGCAACAGATAGGACTGGTTTGGATTATCTAAGGAAGAAAGAAATACCAACTAAGACAACA
Source organism: Macrotis lagotis (assembly GCF_037893015.1). Classification (NCBI taxonomy): domain Eukaryota; kingdom Metazoa; phylum Chordata; class Mammalia; order Peramelemorphia; family Peramelidae; genus Macrotis; species Macrotis lagotis. The sequence continues at coordinate 136,905,463 of NC_133663.1, read as the reverse complement.
TAGGCAATGTCATAGGCAAGTGATAAACAATGGACCAAACCCCCAGTCCCAGAAAAAGTAAACAACCAAAAAAACTGAAATGGAAAAAAAAGTGCAAGCATTAAAAAACCCCAAAACTATTATTCTGATATGGATGATAAAAAAATAGCATCTCAGAAGATGAAAATAAGTGACAAAATGCCTACCTATGAAACTTCAAGGGGTATTTTGAACTACTCTTAAATCAAAAATAAAACTTCTTGAAATTACCCCAAAAGAGTTTTAAAAACAATAAGAAGAAAAGGAAGCAAAGAAATGAGAATTAATCGACAGAATACTGAAAAAATGACTGAAGAAAACAATACTTTTAAAACTTAAAAAAGTAAAATTGAACAAAAGGAAAACGATGTCACTCTTTAAAAAGTGAAGTGAAAACTTGAAATAGAAAGAATCTCATCTAAAAATAAAATTAGCCAATTAGAAAATGAAACACAAAATCTAACTGAAGAAAATGAAACCCCTGAAAAAATTAAAATTGATCTAATGGAAGTTCATGATTCTATGAGACACGAAAAATCCATTAAACAATAGTAAAACAAAAAAAGTAGAGGGAAATATATGTCCCTGTTAGGATTAATGACTGATATAGAAACTAAGTACATGGACTGTTGATAACCTGATAACCATGATCAGGAAAAGAGCCTAGGCAAAATCTTGCAGGAAATTATCATGGAAAACTTCCCTATTTATCCTAAAACAAGAAGATAAAATAGTCCATCAAATAATTCATCAGTTTTCCCAAAGTGATATCTCTAAATAATACCTCCAAGTTATATTGTAGTGAAATTTCATAAGTCTAAGTTTATAAAAAAAAATACAACAATTTGCCAAAAAAAAAAGGAAGTAATTTACTTTTAGGGGAGTCATAGTCAGAAATACAGAGGACTTATCATTTTCAACATTAAAGGGTCAGAGTGGCTGGAATATGATATTCCAGAGAGCAAAGGAGCTTGAGAAACAGCCAAGAATCAACCTCCATTCAAAATTCAGTATATATTTTAAGGAAAATGATAGATTTTCAACAAAATAAAGGATTTTCAAATAACATGATAAAAACACCAGAACTGAAAAAAAATTTTGATCTTTGAAGTGATTCATAAAACATAAATGGGATGAATGAAAAATTAGTCAATAAGACTAAGGGGATAATGATACTAATTAAGACTAAACTGGAAGATAGTATCTGTGACTCTTGAGATTTGTATTTATCTTAGGATAGATGAAAGGAAAATAATTAGACAAAGTGTGTGGTCTAAATTGAACAAGTATTGATATTTTAGCTCATAAGGGTTTAATTTATATTGGAACACCTGAAGGAAGGGTACATGGTCAGAAATTTTGTGGATGTATTTCCTATGGTAATAATCTCAGTTGAAAGGAATATAATTTGATAGAGGGCATTGGTACCAGATAGGTATAAAAGAAGATATGAAAAAAAATTTATACTGGGAGAAGAAAGTGCAGTCATTAGATGATAAATATTATCACATGAAGAGGCAGGACACATCATAGTAGAGAGAAAATAAATAGAGTATAAAGAGTTGAGTAAATCTTACTCACAACAGATTTGCCTCAAAGACGGAACAGGATATATTCCAAACTTCATTTAGAAATTTATCCAACCCTATAGGTAAGGAGGAGGAAACAGGGAAAAAGACAGATGAGGTTGAAGCAGAAAAAAACCAAAAATTCATGAGGAAGGATAATGGGAAAGGAAGATAGGATGGAGGGAAAGATAAAGATATAAGAAAGAATTCAAAAAGTTGGGAAATATTTTTCACACGGATTATTTCTGATTAAAAAATTTCACTTCTCCAATATATGCAGAATTCAGTTAAATTCATTAGAATGCTCCCAAGACAAACACAGAAGCTTTATGAATACAATTGTAAAGGACTTCTCACCCAAATAAAACCAGATCTAAATAACTGTAAAAAAGCGAAATACTCATGGTTAGATTGAGTTAATATAATGAAAATGATAATTCTACCCAAATTAAATTTCTTATTTAGTGCCATACCAATCAAACTCTCAATTAATTACTTTACCAAGTTAGAATAAATAGTAACAAAATTCATCTGGTGCAACAAAAGGGCAAGAATGGCAAGGAAATGGTTGAAAAAATGTAAATGAAGGTCACTTAGCTTTGCCAGATCTAAGACTATACAATAAAGCAGCAGCCATCAACACTGCCTGGTACTGGATAAGAAATAGAGTAATGGATCAGGAGATTAGGCTAGGTTCAAAAGAAATTGCCTAAATGACTACAGCAATCTAGTTTGACAAATTCTGAGACATCAATTTCTGGGATAAGAACTCATTTGACAAAAATTGTTGGACTGGAAAATAGCATGCCAAAAACTAAGCATAGATAGATATACCTTATATGAAAATAAGTTCAAAATAGGTACAGGATTGTGACTTAAAGAACAGCACCAGAGATAAATAAATAGACCAAGAAATACTCTATCAAATCTATGGAAAGGTGATAAATTTATGACCAAACAATTTTTGGTTATAATTGGTTATAATTTGCTTACAATTGTATTACAATTTGTTTATAATTGTATTATAAACTGCAAAAATAATAATTTTGGCAATATTAAATAGAAAACTTTTTGCACTGATAAAATCAATGCTGCCAAAATTAGAAGGAAAGCAGAAAGCAGGGAAACAAACTTCATAGCTAAGAGTTTTAATAAAGATCTCATTTCTAAAATATAAAGAGAATTGCATCAAATTTATAAGTATACAAATAATTCCCCAATTAATAACTGGTCAAAGGACATGAACACAGTTTTCAAATTAAGAAATTAAAGTTATTTATAGTCATATAAAAATGTTCCAATATGAAAAATATTCCAAATTATTATTGATTAGAGAAATTCAAATTAAAACAACAATGATGCATCAGCTCATACCTATCAGTTTGGTCAAGATAAGTAAAAGGGAAAAAATCAATGTTGGAGAGCTTGTGGGAAGTTTGGAACTTTGATGCATTACAGGTGGAGTTGTGAATGGATCCACCTATTCTGGAGAGAAATATGGAACTATGTGCAAAAAACCAATAAAACTGTGCATACCCTCTGACCCAGGAATTACAATTCTAGGTCTATATTCAGAAGAAATTATGCAAAAAGGCAAAAGCCCTACATGTTTCAAAATATTCATAGCAGCTCTTTTTGTAGAGCCAAAGAATTGGAAATTGAGGGGATTCCCAACAAATGGGGAATGGCTAAATAAGTTAAGGTACATCAATACTAAGGAATACTATTGTTCTATAAGAAATAAATGTCGGACTCTAGAGAAGCAAGGAATGACTTAGAGGATCTGATGCTGAGTGAAGGGAGTGGAACCAAGTAAACATTGTACACATCAGCAACATTGTGAAATGATCAATATTGGTAGAAGTCACTCCTCTTAGCAGTTCAGAAAGCTAGGGCAACTGTATTAAACTGGCCATGGACTATGTTATCTCCATCCAGAGGGGCTGGTGACTTGGCACAGCACCCACTCACTCAAATACATTTCAGGTATTTGTTATGATATTACCTCTCTGATGTCAGGATCTTCTTTGAGAACAAAGGCCATCACCATCATCATCAAATAAAGCAGCAAACAATATATTTGTATTATTCTTTCCTCATAACATAGTTACATTTGCACATTAAAAGGCTGTTGGGTTGATTTTATCACACAATTTTTCATAGTCATAACACATAGGAAAATATCAAAAAAAATTTCACCTACTGAAACTACACATTGCCAACATAGTTGGTCATTTAACAAATATTAGAATTCCATAATATGGCAAGGTCTTGAAAAAGCATATTTTTAATCAAAGGAAAACAATGAAACAAATTATAGGAAAATAAAGGTCTAAGTAATAATATCCAGTAAAAGGTAAGCACCTAGAGGTCAAAGTGGTGTATATCTTGTTTTTTATCTTTTAATAGTAAATATTTTGCATTGTATTTGCTAATGAATAGTTGGTGAATCAAGGCTTGAGTAAATGAGTGCAATTATTCTGTTTAGAAAATATTTTATTCTTTTTTCATGTAATCTAAATGTATATAATAAATACTGCTATCATATATATACATATATAATGCATAATATGCTAGGATAAAAATAAGCAATTAACAATAAGTAATTAAGCACTTACTAAAACTAAAACTGAAGAACTTTGCCAGTATCTGGGGATACAGAGAAAAATCAAGAAACAAATGCTTCTGCCCTTAAGTAGCTTTCATTTGAATGGTGAATTTAATATGTGCAGAAGGAGCTATATCAAAGGTGTATGCAGTGCAACTCAAAGCTAACCAGAAAAATGAAATTAATTCAAATTTGAGACAACTAGATAAATCCTCGTCAATAGACTTTATAGAAACAGGTATAATAAATTACTTTTCCTCTTGTTTCCATCAAAACACAGTTTAAATATCAACTTCTAGCTCAAACTTTGTGGTCCCTCCAAACTGTACTCAATTACTTTCACATATATTTATTCTATATGTTATTATAAGAATAAAATGTCTTTTTTTGTAGGAATGCAAGTTCCTTTATTGGCAGGGAAACATCATTTCTTTCTTTGGATCTCTGTTACTAACGCAAAAAGATTCATAGTACCTGCTTAGTACATGTTTATATACTGATCATCATATTAATAATATATGAAATAGTAAACTAAATGAGTCTTCTTCATCTTCCTATTAATTTGGTTGCAATATAAAGGCAGCATTATGCATAATGGATACAGACACATACCTGGAGTAGATATTGGACCTATGTTTGAAAAACTTGCATCAGAAAAACAGATTGAGAGCTGAATTGAATTTTAGAAGACATATAAAATTACCCCTGAAATTTTAGAGGAGTAATATTAGGAAATAAATAAATTTTGGCTTCTCCAAGGTCACACAAGCAATGTCAAGTGATTCACAGGAAAAGCAAATATTAAATAAAATAAAATCTCATTAACTCAGAATTAGTATTTAGACATATAAAAATGATTCCCACTGAGCAAAGTGCTTAAAATAACTTCTTCCTCAACAAATTTTAGGGTCTGACTCATGAATAATGAAAATACACTCAGAAGTTCATGGATTTATCTAAACAATAACTTGGGAAATTAAGGATCACTTCAATACGTCCACAATCTTTAGGTCCAATGACTCATTATTATAGGTTAAGGAAATTCTATTTATATGAGACATTAATTTATAATTTTGGCTTCTAGAAAGGATAATGTTTTCATTAACCTCTCATTTTACTTATCAGTACTCATTTATATTGAGTTAACAACAAATATTCATTAAAAATAAGGTTGTGCTTTTATAATATTCAATAATTCTGTTGATTTTGTTATAATTGCCTAGATTGATGCTCATAAAATCAGACTTTAAAGAGTATAATAAAGGAGAAAATCCAAATTTTATTTGCAAAGATTTTTTTCTGTATTCAACAAGAACCAAGGCATTTCATATAGAGATCACCTAGTTCAAGCTCTACTACAGCGTCACTAATTATATTAAAATTATATTTAAAAGATCATTTGCTTTCTTTAAAGATAAAAATAAGACTGCATTTTTATTCAATAAGACTGAATATTCAGCATCCAGGTAATCTATTATGATTATCCTTTCCATATGACACAGGCATCTGAAAGCATTAGATCATTGTAAAGAGTATTTGACATGGAATCAAGAAAGTGTGAGTTCAAATTTTGTTTCAACACTTAAAAATTGTGTGACCATATTCATGTCACTTGACCTCTGTTGGCTTCAGCTGATTAAAAAAATAGTATCCAAGTCTCAAATCATATGAAATAAACTAAACCAATTTATGTATAAAACTTTAAGTACTCTATAAATGCTACCTATATTTATGATCATCAATAGCAATAAAAGAAACTTAATAGCGAGAAACATGATCCCTACTATATTTGCTCTAAAGTTTTGCACTCCTACTGGATATTCTCTTTTTAGGGGACAATCACAAGAAGTCTATTTTTCCATGTTTTTACTTCTTTTCATAACAGGTATCTCAGGGTTACTATTGATTGCTGAATGGCTTGAGAGGAGCCACATTCACCATAGTTGTTCATCTCCGTGTACAATGTTTGCCTGGTTCTGCTCACATCACTCTGTATCAGTTCCTGCAAGTCTTTCCATACTTTTCTTATGTTTAGTCACTCATTATTTCTTTTTTTTAGCAATGAATTGAGATTTATTTTAATTTCTGAGAACATCAACCAGAACCCCCACTCCCAAGTAACAATTTTTAGACTACAGTAAATTGTGAATGCTTTTTAATTAATTGCTAGAAGTTCAAATAACAAAAACAATGAAAATTCAATAAAAAAGTAATGTTTGATGCTTAAAATGGTAGTCAATAAAGTAAAATAAAAAAAATTTCCAGAGTTCACAAATGGGTGATTTAACAACAAAATACATTGAAGAAGAGTCATTATTTTAAAGTTATTACAATAGACAAGAACATGTTATACTTTTTAATCCTTTGCTTTGGATCTTTTAATGTGTAAAATCACTAATATTTTATTACTAAACAATTAATTATAGTGTTGATAAAGTATTTAACTATTAAAACAGAGAAAAACATTAATCCCATGAATTCTTTGGTTTTGTCAAAATAAGTTGTTTAACAAAGAAACCTAAAATACTTAATTTAAATGAGCTATCTACTAATCCTCCATCAATTTTTGTATTTTTAAGCTATAGTTTTCCTCAAGGAATATCAATAGTTATAAGACCAAAATTTCATTTTTCTTTTAACATATTTATTATTTCTATTCCTGAACAGTTTGATCTTTTATGGCACCACATAATGAAGTTAAGGGAAATGATTTAAGGAGAGGTGAGATCTCTTCTAAATTCTCTTTTCTATTTTGATTTATAGATAGGTTGCTATTTGAAGGTCTAAAGCAAATTACTTTCAAGTATATTTTCCTATAATATGTTTGTAATAATATTTTCTTTTAAAAAAACTCTTGTCCAAAATTGAGGTTTTTATTTAGAAAGAAGAAAGGATTCCTCTGGGTCAGTCAGGATTGGAGAAAGTGGGGGAAATGGAAAGGGAAGTGTGTGATGGATACCTCTCAATTTTTAATTCTCTGCTATTACAAAAAGAGTTTATGACCATATTTTTAAACAATCCGTCAGTCTTTGCAGATATTATGATGGCATACTTAGAGAATACTAGAAAATAAACTAAAAAGTTATTTGAAACAATTAACAACTTTAGTAAAGTAGCAGGATATAAAACAGAGCCACATAAAACATCAGTATTTCTATAAAATAGCATCAAATCTCAACTGCAAGAGATAGAAAAAGAGAAATTTCATTTAAAGTAGCTATAGACAATATAAAATACATAGGGCTCTACAAACAATGATAAATTCCGAAAATATAAGAACAAAATTGCAAAACACTTTTCTTTTTGTGTGTGTGTGAGAGGAAATTTTATTTTAATTATTCACCTCAATAGAATTCAGAAAGAACAGATTAGCTCAGTCCAACATGATTGGCAGTTGGAATTATCTAGTGAAGCAAGTGACCTGACTGCTAAGGATTTAACTTAGATGCTTTTAATACTTATCCAACTAACACCTCAAACATAATCCAGAAGAATGTCTTATCTTCCCCCTTTTCACTTGAGTCCCCCAACTACCTCATCTCAATATGGAAATAACTTCATTAAATACGAGTTCCAGAGGAACGGAGCCCCCTGGAACTTGCAGCCATGAGGACAACGCACAACAGAGAAAAGAAAATGAAAACTCCGACAATTTACCAGTCTAATAAAACAAGACCTTTCAATATATTAAGAAATAAATCCAGTTACAAATGCACTATGGGTCAATGGGAAGAGAGTCTGGTGTAATAACTGAAAGTGACTGGTTATTTACAAGATCCACAAGCAGGAAAGATGCACCTCACTGGGTGCTGGCTGTCAGAAGCCAAATGTATTCTCTCCACTGTAGGCCACGTACAAGAATCCATCTTCATCTTTTTCCTTCTCATAAAGTTGTCCCATAGTTAGGCTGGAGTGAGGGACGGTGTTGTCCACGAAGAGGAAGATGGCTTTCTCCGAGGGCAGCTGGATGCTTTTCCTGATGATCCACATGAACTGGGCCACCGTGATGTCCGAGGGCACCAGGTACTTCTGCTTGTCGATGCCCACGATCTGAGAGCCGGACACTTTTTCCACGATCACCGGGATGCGGTCGGGTACTTGGCTCGGATCTTGGCGGACTCCAGCGAGTGGTCCTTCTTGAACATCCACTTCATGGCTGCGGCGGCGGAGGGACGAGCCGGCTGTGGGAGCCCGGCCTCGAGGACAACGGCAGCAGCAGCTGCAGTGGCCGCAGCGAGGCAGGAGGAGGAGGAGGAGGAGGAGGAGGTGAAGGCAGCGGCCGCGGCGGCACCAGAGACAGGACTTCCACCCGCAAGACACTTCTCAAACAAAGACTGATCTAAATAATTGTAAAAGTATGTCAAAAGTTCATGAGTAGGTCAAGTGAAAAGAATAGTTCTATCCGAGTTAAATCATTTATTCAGTGCCATTACAAACTACAAAAAAAACATATTGTGGAACTAGAAAAAAAGTATATTCCATTTTCATTTGACCAATTCTATTTTAAAAGAGTTGTTTTCTTATTCCATTTGTCCAGATGTAATTTTAGGGACTTGTTTTTCGTTTTCATGTTCCCAATTCCATTTTACAAAGACTTATTTTCTTTGTCCTTTGGCTCAATTCTATTTTTAAAGGAGTTGTTTTCTTCAGAAACCTTTGATGTTTCCTTTTCAAGCTGTTGAATCTTTCTTGCATACCTTTCTTTTTTTTGCAAAATTCTTATTTAATTTTCAAGTAGATTTTTTTTTAATTATTCAAGAGACCATTTCGGGCTTGCCACCACTTAATATTCCCCTCTGGGGGCTATACATATAGATATTTTTTTTCCATTATCCTCTTCTAAGATGTTGTTTGGATCTTCCTTTTCACTATGCTAGCTGTCATGATAAGGACTTTCCTCTGTGTCTTTACTCATTTTCAGCCCAGTTCATGGTGTTTAAGGTAGACCTGGGCTCTTGGGTCACAGGTAACTACTTTTCTAAGGTGTGTGTGCTTGAGATCACTGACCTACCCCATGCTGGGGTCTCTGTTTTAAGTCATTTCCCTAATGCACTGGGTTTGCTTTGTCAGTAACCCCCGTTGAATGGAGGTTATTTCATTTACAATTTGCCTTCTATGCTGGGTCAGAAGGTCTCTCAGTAGGCCTACTGTGTCTCTAACTTGCTGAGCTAGGGGCCTGAGTTGGTAAGATGGCCTCCAATTGAGATTCTCCCATTATCTTTTCCACACCCATCTTTGTTGGCTGATGAACATCTTACAACTATAGACAACTAAATTGAAATCCTCCAAGATATATTAAGCTGGAAATTGCTCCAGTAAGTCTACTGGATTGTTCCTGACACTCCAGAATCTGGTTAGTGACTTGATTAATACTAGTTTTCAGTAAACTTAGAAAAGCTCAGGAAGTTCCTGATTTCTGTCTGCTATCTAGACCTTGAATATAAAATCTTAAAAAATGTATGTTAAAAATTATTTTTTATATATTAAAAGAATTAAAAGGAATTTTAAAAATGCTCTAAATCAGCTATTGACTAGAGAAATGCAAATTAGAACAACTCTCACACTTATCATATTATCTAATGTGACAGAAAAGTAAAACCATAATTATTAGAAGAGATGTAGGAAAATTAATATACTTTTTTGTGGAGTTATGAGAAAATCCAAATTTTTTGGAGAATAATTTGAAACTATGTTCAAAGAGCTATAACTCGTTACCTAATCTTTGATCTGATGTTTGTACTTTGTTCTTAAAGAAGATCATGAGATCAGGGAAGTGATATGACTGGACTTGAATTGGATTTGAGTGTGGACGTGCTATTATGCTAAGTCACCAAGATCACTTTCTCCTTTGGAGTGATTGGGTCCAATGGCCAGACATGGATCAGAATGACTGGAGATGGCCCTGAATGTAAGCCAATCAGAATTAAGTGACTTGCTCAAGGTCACATAACTAGTAAGTGTCTGAGGCTAGATTCAAATTCTTGTGCTCCTAACTCTAAGGTCAGTGTTCTATCCATTGTGCTCCAAAGAAGTCATAAAGAATGGAAAAGAGGGGCACCTAGGTGGCACAGTGGATAGGGCGCCGGTCCTGGAGTCAAGCATACCTGAGTTGAAATTTGGCCTCAGACTCTTAATAATTACCTAACTGTGTGGCTTTGGGTAAGCCACTTAACACCATTGCCTTGCAAAAACCTAAAAAAAACAAAAAAAAGAATGGCAAAAGACCTAAGTAACCAAATATATTTATAGGGACTCTTTTATAGTGACAAATAATTGAAAATTGAGAAGTCCATCAACTGTGGAATGGTTGCAGATGTCCTGGAATATTCATTTAATTGAATTTTATTGTGCTATATGAAATGATAAGCAGGCAAATTTCAGAAAAACCTGGAAACACATAAATGAAATGATGCTTAGTGAGGTGACCTGAAGAAGGATAGCATTCTATACAGTGACAGTAACTTAGTATGATGATCAACTATGATAGATATATAGACATATATAGACATATATAGACAGATTCTGAACAATGGGGTATTTAAAGAAAATTCTAAATGAAGTGAGATGAAAAATTCTGTTAACATCCATTGAGAAAACTTTGGACTCTGAATGTAGATTAAACCATGCCAGTTTTGCTCTTGTATTTATTTTGTTTTCTTTCTCATCCTTTTCTCTTTTTTTATGGTTCTCCTTTCACGACATTAGTATCATGAAAACTTGTTTTCTACATTGTGTATTTATAACCTATATCAGATTGCTTATTCTTCTGGGAAGCAAGAAAGGACAAAAGCAAAATTTTGAAGTCAAAATTTTATAAAAGTGCATTTTTAAATTACCTTTACATGTAATTGCAGAAATACTAATAAGATCATAAAAACAGACAATTTTGGTAGCTTACAAAAAGATTGTTTTATATATAAAATGATTCATATTGGAAGCTTATCTCTCTAGAGTTTAGTTTTAGACTTTCCTTTATATGCTGACATTTTCTTTCTTCATTAATGACTCAGAATTGTTGTATATGAAAAAATAAAAAAAAATGGAAATCTATATAGCAGTTGTATGACTTCACTATTATGTAAATGCATAAAAATAAATTTTCTAGTTTATATAAGCACAAATGATTATTTCACAGCATGATAAGCTATGCACTAAACACTTCCACTCTAAACCTATAAGGTTACTTGCTGTTTATCCAGACTGCAAAAAGCAATTCCAGACTGCAGCAGAACTACAATGATTTGTTTTCACATCAAGATCCCTGGAGCACTACTAACATAGCCAAAAGGGGATTTAATCTTCCAAATTTTCTATCTCACTACAATGTATTGTTCCTCTGAGACAACTGACTGTTTTCAGATCTAACCCTTTTATTTAATCCCTCAATCTAGTTTTTCTCTATAAGAGAGATAGGTATAAAAGGGGGAGTTTTGTTTCTGTCATTACTATAGGAAAAAATACCTCTTTACTCAATTAGCTAAAACCAACAAAGCGTATCCAAATGGAAGATTGTGGGGAGCACAAATGGGAAATAAATGTTGAATTCTAAAGCCTAACACAATCATCCTTGAAAGAAAATAGTGACAAAGAAATGTGAATAACTTATTGTGATTGTCTTTTTTTTCTAGTAAAGTCAAAAGTAGTTTTCCTGTAAGTCCTCTATGTGCATTTTTAAAATGTAGTAGTTTGATTTTTTGTCAAATGCTTCAGTCATGGCACAAAACAAACCATTGGTTATTTAAACCTTTTGTCTTGCTCTTGCAATAATTTTTATCTTGAATTTTAATTTTCTCAGTTACATGTAAAACAATGTTTAACATTTATTTATAAAAATTTCAGATGCAAATTCTCTTCCTTTCTCCTTCTCTAATCCCCTCATTTAGAAGATAAAAAATCAATATAGGATATAAGTGATATTATAAAGACAATTCTATAATAATCCTGTTGTGAATGAAAATATAGTCCAAAAAACAGACTTCAAGAAAAAAAAAGTTCAAGAAAATGTTTTCATCTGTACTGAGTCGCCATCAGTTCTTTTTCTGAGGATGGAAAGCATTATTCATTATGAGTCTTTCAGAGTTTTCTGGGATCAGTATATTTCTAAGAATGTCTAAGTCATTCACAGTTTATTACTATACGATATTGATGTTACTTTATACATAGAACATTTCAGTTTACATCAGCTTATGAAAGTCTTTTCAAATTTTCCTAAGAACATTCAGTCCATCATTTCTTATATTTTTCCTTTGCCTTTTATTTTTTCTAATTATATTCAAAGATAGTTTTCAATATTAATCCTTTTGTAAACGTTTGAGTTATACATATTTCTACTACCTTCCCTTCCCTTCCCCTTTCCCTATTCCCTTGGAAGTAAACGATCTGATTGACCTTGTATATGCACAAGAGTAATATATTTCCATAATAGCCATGTTGTGAATGTAGAATTAGAATTAAGATGAAAACATGAGAAAAAAAGCATAATAGAAAATTTTAAAAATGTCCATAGAATGCTTTGCTCTCCATTCAGATTCAATAATTTATTCTCTGGATGTAGATGACATTTTCTATAGCAGGTATTGTCTTTGTATTGTCTTTGATTAATGAAATACTGAAAGGAACTAGACCCATTATAATTGATCATCACAAAATATTGCTATTAATGTGTAACTATGTTCTCTTAATTCTCATCATTTAGCATGAGTTAAAACAAATCATTCCAGAATCTGATGAAGTACTACCACTTGAGATTTCTTATAGAACAGTAGTAGTCCATAATATTCATATGACATAACTTGTTCAGCCACTCTGTAACTGAAGAACAAGTCCTCAATTTTAAATTCTTTTACATAAGAGCTACTACTATAAATATTTTTGTACATCTGGATCTTATCACTTTTTTAAATAATATTTTTGGGATATAAACTTAGTAATGTTATTGCTGGTGCAAAGAATATGCAATTGTATTGCCCTTTAGGTATATTTCCCAAATGCTTTAAAGAATAGCTGGTTCAACTGACAATTGCAGCAAAAGAGCATTAATGTCCCAGTTTCCCCACATTCTCTACAGCTTGAATAATTTTTCTTTTTTGTCATTTTAGCCAATCTGAGAGGTGTCAGGTGGTACCTCAGAGTAATTTCAATTTCCATTTCTATACTTAACAATGATTTGTAGCATTTTTTCTTATGAGTATGCATAGCTATAATTTCTTGATCTAAAAATTTCCTGATCACATCCTTTGACCATTTATCAATTGAATAATGAAATATATAGTTTAAAATGTCTCAAATCTCTATATGTGTTAGTGAGTCCTTTCTCAGAGACATGACTTGTGAAAATTGTTTGCCATTTCTATATTACTTCAATTCTTACTTGCATTGGTTTTAGTTATGCAAAAACCTTTTTTAATTTAATGAAGTCAAATTATCCATTTTCCGATTTATTATGCTCTCTCTCTCTCTCTCTCTCTCTCTCTCTCTCTCTCCCTCTTTCTCATTTGTATTAAACTCCTACTTTCTCCATAGGTTTCACTTATCCACTATCCCTTGTTCTCATAATTGGCTTACAGTATTCACCATTTATGTCTAAATTATTTACCAATTTTCCCCTTTTCTTGGTAAAGAGTGTGAAATGAAATTCTATGCATATATTTGCTGAAACATTTTCGAGATTTGTCAGCTCTTTTTTTCCTTCAAATACTGAGTTCTTCTCAAAGAAGTTAGAGTTTTGGGGTTTGGGGTTTGGCAAACCCCAAAATCTCCTATAATCATTTAATAACATTTCTTTTGTTCTAATCTATGCAATTTATTTATGGAATTAGCATAAAACATCTCTATTCTTTTGCTAGCTTCTGTTTTTGTCCCACTCAATTATTTTTAATTACATGCAAAGATAGTTTTCAACCATCTTCCTTTTGTAAACTTTTGAATTTCACATTTTCAACCACTAATCCTTCTCTCCTACATCCCCATGACAGTAAACAATCCAGTGCAAGTTGTATATCTACAATCACATTTTACATATTTCTAAATAAGTCATGTTGTGAAAGATGTAAGGGGAAAAACCATAAAAAAAGAAAAAAAAACAAAATATTTTATTTATTTATTTCCATCTACATTGAAATATAATTGTCAATAGTCTTTTTGGTAAGGTTTTGAGTTACACATTTTTCTCCATCCCATTCTTCCTTCCCATTTTGCTGACAGAGAGAACTCTAATATGGACTATGCATGTATAACAATGTTAAAGATATTTCCATATTAATCATTTGTGAAAGAAAAATCAGAACAAAAAGGACAAAAATATAAGACTTGAAAACATAAAACAAACTTTGAAGACTGAAAATAGTAAAATATGATCTGAAATTCAGACTCCTTAGTTTCTGTTCTGGATATGGATGGTATTTTCCATCACAAGACTTTTAAAATTGTTTTTAATAATTGCATGCCTGAGATGAGCAAGTCCATCATAGTTTATCATTACACAATTTTACTGCAAATGTGTTCAGTGACATATTCGTTATGCTCATTACACTCAGCATCAATTCATGCAAGTATTTCCCAGCTTTTCTGAATTTCCTCCCCTCATAATTTCTTACCAAGTAGTAGACTCCATCACCTTAATATGCTAAAAATTGTTCACTCATTCCCCTCAATTTCCAAACAAAAATAACCAGGTTTTAATACTTTCTTGTGATCTCTTTGGCATACAGAGCTAGTAATGGCATTGTTGAATCAAAGGCTATATACACAGCATAAATTCACAAGTATTTAATGTTATCTGCAGTTAATTTAAATTGAATTTCTCTTTTGAGCTCTTAATGTTGGGCTTTCTTGTTCTTTTATAGATAAGCTGATGATTTATGTGGGTTTCTTTTAAATCCTGATGCTTTGTTAAATTTGTTAATTGTTTCAGGCAATTTTTTTAGATTATTTTTTATCAGGTTCTCTAAGTCTTGGTTTCCTCATTGCCAATTCTGATTCCTTCAATTTCTTTTTCTTCTTTTATTGCTAAAGCTGATAATTCTAATACTACATTGAAAGGGAATGGTGATAATGGGCATTCTTGTTTCACATCTCTTCTTCATGTTTATACTATTATAAAATATTTATTTATGTTTTTCAATACTACTTATTAATTTCAGGAAGGCTACATTTATTTCTATACATCTAGTGTTTTTAATGGGAAAGAATGTTGCATTTTATCAAAGACTTTTTAAACATTTATTGAGATAATCTTGTGATTTTTGTCGGTTTTGCTATTGATATATCCAATTCTGTTGATTGTTTTCCTCATCTTTTACCACACCTGCCTACCTGGTATAAATCCTACTTGATTATGGTGCATTATCCTACTTTAAAACTTGCTGTATCACAGCTAATAAAAAAGGCCAGAATCAGGTCAAAATGGGTACAGGATTTAGACTTAAAAAGTGACACACAGATAAATTAATAGAAATACTCTATCTATCAGATCTATGGAAAGGGGATGAATTTATGACCAAATAAGAATTAGAGCACATTATAACCTATGTAATGAATGGTTTTGACTATATTAAATTAATTTTTTTTTGCACTAATACAATCAATGGTGCCAAAGTCAGAATGAAAGCAGAAAGCTGGAAAACAATATTCACAACTAGGAGTTCTGATAAAGATCTCATATCTAAAATATAAAGAGAATTTCATCAAATTTGGAAGGACATAATTCATTTCCAATTGATAAATGGTCAAAAGTTATGAACAGACAGCTTTCAATGAAAAAAGTAAAGCTATAATAATAATAATAATAATAATAATAATAATAATAATAATAGTAAAATGCTCTAAATCATCATTAATTACAGAAATGCAAATTAAAACAAAAATGAGGTATCATTTCACACTTTTAAGATTAGACAAAAAAAGAAAAATGGGAACTATCAATGTCGGAGAGGTTGTGGGAGGATTGGGATATTGATGCTTTGCTGGTGGAATTGTGAGTGGATACAACCTTCCTGGAGAGCAATATGGAACTATGCCCAAAGAATAAAAAAAAAATATTCATACTCTTTTACCCAGTAAATCCAATTCTAGCACAATATCTAGAAGAAATTATATATATATATATATATATATATATATATATATATGTATGTGTATATATATATACACATACATATATATATATATATATATATATATGAAATAGTTATGTGTGTTCTGAATCATAGAAGGCCTGGATCAAGAAGAGAAGCTGGAAAACATCCTGAAGGAAACTATAAAGGAAAACTGTTCAAATCTACTAGAACAAGATAACAATATAACCATTGAAAGAATCCATAGAACCACTCCAGAAAGAGATGCAAGGGCTGTAATTGCCAGGATAAAAACTCCAAGGGCTGTAATTGCCAAATTACAGAACCCTCAAATAACATAGACAATATTTCAAGCAACAAAAAAAATAACAATTCAAAGATAAAGGTAACAGAATCAGATTCACATAGGACATATCAGCCTCAACATCAAAGCATCAGAAGACTTGGAATAGCCTATTTTGGAGAGTAAAATACCTGGGATTGCTACCCAGAATGCACTACCAGGCAAAATTCAGTATAAACTATCATGGGAAAAGATGGATGTTCAATGTAACAGAGAACTTCTAGAATTTCTTGACAAAAAACCCCCAGAACTGAACAGAGAATTCAATTGCCAAATATACAGTGCAAGTGTTACATAAAAAAAGGTAATTGAACAGGGGAAGGAAAAAAAACAAAACAAAACAAAATGTTGTAATGACTACCAGATTATATACCACCCTAAAAAGGAAGATATAATACTTCTAATTCTTTTGGACTTTTATTTCTCTGGATAATTAGAGAGAAGAATATAATTGAAGAGAATGAACTTAAGGATATGAGTATGATTGGATCTTATCTCTCCATTGTAGAGGTGCAAGATCACATCACTATGATTGAGATCAAAAAGCCCTGAAGAAAAGTAGGCATGTTCACTTAAAGTGTCTCATTATCCTTTCACTCTCTTTAATCACAAAATGCTTAACACCTTGTCTAATGATGGCATCATAAACAGTGAGAACCTGAGTCAGTGTCTCTCTAACTTACAATCATTTGTAAAGTTCTCAGGTGAGACCTCCATAGCCTTCTAGTAATTAGAGATTTTAAGATTCTTAGAGTTAATTAGATCAAGTTTTGACTTAAGGAGTGCTTTGCTTAACAAGGGATTAAGTACCATGGATGGGGAGGTGGGCGAAGGGGAAGAGAGCATGTTTCACTTAACAAAGTGTTAAATATCCAAGGTGGGGAGGGTGGCAGGAAAACTGAAAGAAAATAGTGTGGGGGAAGGGCACAAAAAGTTCTAGAAATAATAAGACTTTGGATGATACTTTGACTTTTCAGGAGGATTGTGTGTACTTGAATGATACTTGAAAAAGGTGGTAATTACATTATTTATACACATATATAATTATAATTTGATGCAGTTTGAGTCAATGCTGCTAATCAAGCAACCAAATAATAAAACTATTATTGATGATACCTGATTAATAATATTTGAGTGATAAATAACACTAAGGGAAGAGGCACTAAGATTTATAATTTTAGAGGAAAAGAAAGGAAACTGTGAATTCTGAGTAATCCTATTGAATAAGAAATTAAGATTCTTATATGAGTATGTTCATTCAAGCCTGTATGAGAATGTGTCCTTCCCCTCTGGAACATGTCCTATGTGATTTGACCACGTTTTTAGAGTTCCAGTAACTAGCCATTCCCTAGGAACATAAACAGTACTGAAAAATAGGGGAGGAATGCTGGTGATATATAAACCAGGAAGAATCAAAATAAAGAAAATTATGGACCAATCCCCCTAATGAATATTAATGCAAAAATCTTAAATAAAATTTTAGTAGTGAACCTTCAGCAGGTTATTACTAGGAAAATGCACTATGATCAGCTTGGATTCATATCAGACAGGCAAGGATGATTCAACAATAGGAAAATACTCAAAGTAAATAAACATATAAGCTTCAAAGCCATCAGAAATCATATGATTATCTCAATCCAAGCCTTTGATAAACTACAACATCCATTCCATTTAAAGCCACTAGGAAATTATGTATAAATGGAGTTTTCCTTAAAATAATAGCTACTATCTATCTAAAGACATCAACAAAGATTATATTTAATGAAAATAAGCTCAGAGCATTTCCAATAAAATCAGGGCTCAAATCAGGATGCTCATTATTACCATTACTATTCAATATAGTACTATAAATGCTTGCAGTAGCAATAAGAGAAGAAAAAGAAATTGAAGGAATCAGAATTAACAATGTGGAAGCAAAACTTACACTCTTTGCAGATGATACAATGGCATGCCTAGAGAACCTGAGAACATCATCTAAAAACATTTCTATATATGATCAATGAAGTCCAAGAGCAAGAGATAGAAAGAGAAAATTTAAAATAACTGTAGACAGCATCAAATACCTAAGAATCTACTTCCTAAGACAAACCCAGAACCTGTAAGAATGTGATAGTTTTCTTGCTACTTTTAGTTTTTTTTTTTTTTTTTTTTTTTTTTTTTTTTGCAAGGCAAATGGGATTAAGTGGCTTGCCCAAGGCCACACAGCTAGGCAATTATTAAATGTTTGAGGTTGGATTTGAACTCAGGTACTCCTGACTCCAGGGCTGGTGCTCTATCCACTGCGCCACCTAGCCGCCCCCCCCCCCCCCAGCCACCTAGCCACCCCCGAACACAATTCTTTATAAAACAATCCTTGTCCAAATAAAGTCAGTTATCAATAATTGGAAAAATGTGAAATGATCATGGTTAGGTCAAGCTAATATAATAGAAATGACATTTCTCCCCAAATTAAATTATGTATTCAGTTCCATATAAAAGTACCAAATATCAACTTTCCCAAGCAAGAAAAAAATGGGAACAAAGTTCATCTGGAACAACGAAAAGGTAAGAGTAGAAAGGAAACTGATGGAAAAAATGTAAAGGAAGGTGATCTAGCTCTAGCAGATTTAAAACTATATTATAAAGCAGGAGAAAACAAAACTGACAGCTTCTGTTTAAGAAATAGAGTAATGGTTCAGTGGATATGGATAGATATCAAAGACGCTGCAGTAAATGGTTACAGTGGATTAGAACAGGTTCAAATAGGGAGGAGAAAGTTAAGAAGATAATTCAGAGCTACTTTGCCAAACTGTTCAAAAGAACCTGTAGTAAATGACTACAGCAATCTATTCGCTAAACCCAAAGACATCAGCTTCTGGCATAAGAACTCACTATTTGACAAAATATGTTGAAAAAACTGAAAAATAATATGCCAAAAACTAGGCATAGATCTACATCTCACACCTTATGCCAAAAGAAGGTCAAAATGGGTACAGAATTTAGACATAAAGAATGAAAAAATAGATTACATTAATAAGCCAAAAAATACTCTATCTGATCTTTGGAAAAGAGTTAGATTTATGATGAAACAAGAATCAGAGTAGATTATAAACTGCAAAATTAATGATTTTGACTATAATAAATGGAAAAGTCTTTGTACTAAATATGCTACTAAAATTAGAAGGGAAGCAGAAAGAAGAAACAATCCTCACAACCAGTTCTGATAAAGTTCTCACTTCCAAAATATATAAAGAATTGCATCCAATCTATAAGATCACACGTGATTCCTCAATTGATAAGTGATGAACGGATATGTACAGATTGTTTTCAAATGAAGAAATTAAATCTATATATAATTATATGAATAAATGCGCCAAATCACTATTGATTAGAGAAATAAAAATTAAAGAATAATGGGGGGGGGGCAGCTAGGTGGCGCAATGGATAGAGCACCAGCCCTGGAGTCAGGAGTACCTGAGCTCAAATCCGACCTCAGACACTTAAAATTGCCTAGCTGTGTGGCCTTGGGCAAGCCACTTAACTCCATTGCCTTGCAAAAAAACAAAACAAAACAAAACCTAAAAATAAAAATAAGAATAATGGGGTATCATCTCACACCTAATAGAGCAGCCAAGAAGAGAGAAAGGGAAGATGATTAATGTGGGAGAGTTTGTGGAAGGAGTGGGCCATTGATGCATTGCTGATGGAGTTGTGAATGGATTTAAACTTTCTGCAGAGTGATATGGAACTTTTCCCAAAGAGCAATAAAACTGTTCATACCTTTTGACCAAGAAATTCTAATTCTAGGACTATATCCAGAAGAAATTGTAAAAAATAGTTGTAAAAATTTGGGCAAAGTCCTACATGTTCCAAATTATTCATGGGACAGAATTGGATATTGAAGGGAAGCTCATCAATTTGAAATGGCTAAACAAGTTATGTTACATGAATACTATGGAATATTATTGTTCTATAAAAAACCATAAAGGGTCAGACTCTAGAGAAGCATGGAATGACTTATGGGATCTGATATTGAGGGAAGAAAGCAGAAATAAGAGAACAATGTACACATCAATAACGACATTGAGATGAAAAAAGTTGATGGAAGCAGCTCCTCTTGCAGTTCAGAGACCTAGGACAGCTCTGTTAGACCAGCTGTGCACTATTTTATCCCCATCCCAAGGAAGAAAAATAAAACAACACACACACACACACACACACACACACACACACACACACATACATGCACAAACAATCCTCCAAAATTTGTTGAACACTTTGTAAAAATTGTCTCTTGTATCTCTTTTTAATAATAATAATTCCTCCTATCAAAAATAACTAATAGTAATCTGTAAACATGTTAATCCCAATATGTATGTACAATGCTAACCTGACAATTCATCATTGAGGGGGAGTGGGATAGGAAATTACTGTTAAAGGAAATTTTGTAAGTTGAAAATATTCATGTACAAATGGATGAAGATGAATAAATAAATTTAAAAAACTTGCTGTAATCTCTTTTTTGAAATTTTATCTAATAATTTTGCATAAATATTCATTAGGGAGATTGGTCAATAATTTTCTGTCTGATGTGGTTCTTCCTAATTTAAATATCAGTACCATATGACTATCATTAAAGGAATTTCACAGAGCTCCATTTTTTCCTAAATTTTAAAATAATTTATGCAAACATAATGCTTCACAGAATTCACTTGCAAATCCAACTAGTTGAGGAGACCTTTTCTTACATAGTTTACTGATGGTTTCTTCAATTTCTTTTTATGAAATGAGGATTTATGTATTTTATTTCCTTATCAGTTAATCTGGATCATTTGAATTTTATTTTGTTGAACAGCCATCTTTTCCTCTGCCAGTATATGCTAAATTTTGCAGTGTATCTTTTGCCTGCCTATTTGTAGTATGCCAGGTCCTTCAGTCCTTCATTGTTGAAGCTGCTAAATCCTGTGTAAGTCTGATAGGTTGCCTTTGCATTTAAATTACTTCCCTTTTGCTGCTTACAGCTCCTTTATTGAAGAATTCTGGAATTTGACCATAAAAACCTTTGTAGTTTTTATCCTGGGATCTCTTTCTGGAAGAATTCTGTGTATTCTTGCAATGACTATTCTGCCTTCTTGATCTAGCAGATTTGAACAGTTTCCTTGATAATTTCCTGCAAGATGTTTTTCAACTTCTTTTTTGATGTGCTCTTCCTGGTAGTCCATTAATTCATAAATGATCACTTCTGGATCTATTTTCAAGGTCATAATTTTTTCTGAAAGGTACTTTATGTTTTCCCTACATTTTTCAGCCTTTTTAATTTTGTTTGATGGAATCTCATAATCTCATAGATTCATTGGTTTCTATTTGTTCAATTCTACTTTTTAGGGCTTTATTTTCTTCAATGTACTTATGTGATTCCAAGTCCAGTTGGTTGATTTGCTTTTTTTCAAGAGTTACATTCCTTTTCCAATTGGTTATTTTTACTTTTAAAGGAATTGATGACTTTGTCCCATTTTTCATAATTTTATTGCATGACTCATTTCTTTTTTTTATTTTCTTTTTTCTTCTCTGCAACTTCACATACAGTTACCCCTTCTGCCTTTTTACTCAGATGGTATTTTGATCATCCTTATCTCCAAGGAAACTTTCAAAAGACCCTGCTTTTCTCTGCTATTTCTTACCTATTTTTGAGATTTGTTACTGTGCACAATTGTAATGTTCTTATATTGGAGGATTGACCCACATTTAGACCTTGATTCTGAGAAACCTAGATCTGGGGTTGCCAGCATTAAGAAATCCAGGGGATTGTTCATTGGACCCACCAATAAGAAATGACAGAAGCTTTCTCTCTGAACAATCTGCATTGTAGATGCCAGTTGCTGATTCTCTGGGAAGGTTTGAAATGGTGAGAAGAGCTGGGGTTTGCTTGATGGGCTATCTTTGCTGGAATGCCAGTAGCTTGCTCACTGGCTTAAGCCCTCCAAGCTAGAAACATTAAGGGCTCACTGTATGGGTGAGGCTGTCCAGTCCACACATTCCAATTGAATGGGGGTCTGGTGCATTTTTATTGAAGCTCTACCAGCTGTCTGGATGCAAAGCTCACTCACTGAGTCCAAATGCCAATGGCCTGCTCTGGAGATCTCTTCCACAGATGAGAACCTTCTGTTGGTCCATGTCTTGCCTTCAGAACCCTTGAACTTTTTTTTCATTTCCTTTTCTGGGTACAGTCACAATTTCCCAAAGACAGATCTTGCAAAAAATTCTTCCATTATGTTATTTTTTAGGCTCTATTGCTCCAAAATTTGAGTCAAAGCTTGATTAATGATATTTAAAGGGAAAGCAGGAGTTTAAGTAACTTCCTGACTACTCTCCATCTTCTTGCTCATAAGACCTTAATTCCATTTCTGAACGAATCTTTACACTGAATTTTGCAGGGTAGTAAATTCTTGGATATAATCCCAGTTCCTTTGTGCTCTGACATATGGTATTCCAGGACATCTGCTCCTTCATTGTTGAGGCTGATAGTTCCTGTTTGTGCATCTGTTTGTGCTTCCCTTGTATTTAAACTGTACCCTTTATTCTGCTTGAATAATTTTCTCCTTTAATTAAGAATTCTGGAATTTGTTTCTGGAGGGGTTCTATGTGTACTTTTTATTATTTAAAGATTTTGTTTATTATGAGTTTTAAAATTTTCCCTCTAATCTTGCTTTCCTCCCCCCATCCCTCACAGAAGAGAGGCTGTTAGTATATATACATTGATCTAAGCTGAATGTGATGAGAGAAATCATATCCTTAAGGAAGAAAATTAAAGTATAAGAGAAAGCAAAATTACATAATAAGATCACAGTTTTTTTTTTCCTAAATTAAAGGTAATTGTCTTTAGTCTTTGTTTAAACTCCACAATTCTTTTTCTGGATAAGATGGTAATCTCCTTTGCAGATAGCACCAACTTGTCCCTGATTGTTGCACTGACAGAATGAGCAAATCCATCAAGATTGATCATCACCCCCACACAATCGTCAGGGTATACAATGTTTCTCTGGTGTTGCTCATCTTGCTCAGCATCAGTTCATGCAAATCCTTCCATGCTTCCCTAAATTTCCATTCCTCCTGCTTTCAAATAGAATAGTAGTGTTCCATGACATACATATACCACAGTTTGTTAAGCCATTCCCCAATTGAAGGACATTTACTTAATTTCCAATTCTTTGCCACCACAAACATGGCTGCTATGGATATTTTTGTACAAGTGATGTTTTTTACCCTTTTTTCATAATATTTTCAGGGTAGAGAACCTATAGTGGTATTACTGGATCAAAGGGTATGCACATTTTTGTTGCCCTTTGGGCATAGTTCCAAATTGCTCTCCAGAAAGATTGGATGAGTTCACAGATCCACCAACAATGGATTAGTGACCCAGATGTCTCACATCCTTTCCAACATTGATCATTTTACTTTCTGGTCATATAGGCCAGTCAGAGAGGTTTGAGGTGGTACCTCAGAGATGTTTTAATTTGCATTTCTCTAATAAGTAATGATTATTTTTTCATATGACTAAGGATCACTTTGATTTCCTAATCTGTAAATGGCCTTTGCATATCCTTTGACCATTTGTCAATTAGTGAATGGCTTGATTTATTTTTAAAATTTGACTCAGTTCTCTGTATATTTTAGAAATGAGTCCTTTGTCAGATATACTAGTTGTAAAAATTGTTTCCCAATTTACTACATTTCTTATGATCTTAGTTACAGTGATTTTATCTGTTAAAAAGTTTTTTAATTCTATGTAATCAAAATTATCTAATTTGTTTTTGATGATGTGCTCCATCTCTTCCTTGGTCATAAACTGCTTCCCTTTACATAGATCTGACATGTAAACTACTCCTTGACCTTCTAGTTTGTATATAATATTCTCTTTTATGTCTAAATACTGTATCCATTTTGATCTAATGTTGGTATAGGGTGTGAGGTGTTGGTCTAATCTAAGTTTCTTCCAAAAAACTTCCAATTCTTCCAACTATTTTAACGAAGTGAGAGTTTTTGTCCAAATAGCTGTACTCTTTGGGTTTATCAAACATCAGATTATTGATTTTCCAGGTTCTTTTTTTTTTGGATCTATGCAATTGGATGATTTGTGAAATATATCTTAATATATCTCCTGGATCTATTTTCCAAGTCAATTGTTTTTCCCAAAAGTTTCTTTATATTTTCTTCATGTTTTCCAGCCTTTTTATTTTGTTTGATAGAATTTTGTCATTGCATAGATTTATTGTGTTCCATTTGTTCAATTCTTTTTTAAAATTATTTAAATTTTTTATTTTCTTCCATTTGAACATACATATTTCCAAGTTACAAAATTTGCCTCCACCCCCTTCCCCTCAGCAGGAAAAATCAGGTTAGCATTTTCCATACATATTTTTGTTAACCATTTACAAATTAGAAATTTGACATAACAAATCTGGACTGAAGGAAAGAGATCAATAAGATGTAATTCTTATAAAGTGTACATCAGATTCTGAAGGGTTATTTTCTTCTGTTGATTTTGTTTTGTTTTGTTTTGGCTTTCTTCCTCTGTTTGGGATTAATATAGTCCATAACTAGACAAATTCAATGGTTCTAGTTCTCTGCACTGTCAAGAAGAGTTGCTTCCATCAAAGTTGTTCATTTCATATTGCTATTGATTTATACATTTTGCTCTTGGCTCTACTCCTTTCAGTCAGTATCAGATCCTGTAAGTTATTCTCAGATCCCATAAGTCATTTTATTTGTTCAATTGTAAGATTTAGTTATATTTTCTTCAGTTAACTTTTATGTTTCCTTTTCCAGCTTGATATCTTTACTTTTTTTTTTAGGTTTTTTGCCAGGCAAATGGGGTTAAGTGGTTTGCCCAAGACCACACAGCTAGGTAATTATTAAGTGTCTGAGACAGGATTTGAACCCAGGTGCTCCTGATGCTAGGGCCGGTTCTTTATCCACTATGCCACCTAGCCGCCCCTGATAGCTTTACTTTTTTTTTTTTTTTGCAAGGCAAATGGCGTCAAGTGGCTCGCCCAAGGCCACACAGCTAGGTAATTATTATGTGTCTGAGACCAGATTTGAACCCAGGTACTCCTGACTTGAAAGCCTGTGCTTTATCCACTATGCCACCTAGCTGCCCCAATATCTTTACTTTTAACAGAGTTGAATTCTTTCAGTAACTTTTCATAATTTTACTGCATGACACTCATTTCATTTTTTCCATTTTTCTTCTTCCACTCTTCCTTGTTTTTTTTTAAAGAATTTCTATCAGCTTTTGGATTTGAGTCCAATTCATAGACTGCTTTGATACCTTTTCTGTGAGTGAGTTTTTTCACTGATTTCTTCTTCTAACATGGTAGTGATATCACCTTTATCTGCAAAGTGGTTTGCTATAGTAAGCACATTTTTTTTTTACTTTTTTTGCTCATCTTTGTTCTTTTAGTTCTTTTCTTGGAATATAGGGAGTATAGATACAAGCTTTTTTTCTGGTTCTGGGGACTGGTCCCTGCCTCGATATTGAGCAAGATGTAGCCTATGTAGACTATAACTTTCCTTTGCAGAAGTTCATTTCCTCCTTCATGTCCAGGTTCTGTATATGGAGTGATTTGCTCCCAAACAGTCCTGTCTTTTACCCCAGCATTCTCAGGGTTCAGACGTTGACTGGGATTGTTATGCTCCCTGCTAGCTTGCTATCTAGCTTCCTGGACCTATGCTGTTGCCAAGTTGTTGGGTCCTGGACTGCACTGTCATTTAAAGAGTCCCACTGGATTTTCCCGTTCTTCCCTTTTACTTCTTGTTTTTTTTTTTCTCCCAAAGAGACAGATTTTCACTGAAGATCCTCCAAGATGCATGCAATTAAAAACTTTTTTAAATCTTCTCTTTTTCTTACTGGCATTTGTAGTTCGAATGTTAGTGCAAAAGCTTATTTGAACTTTCTTAGGGAGGAGCTCTGGCATTTTAGCTTCATGCCATCATTTTCACTCCACCAAGAAGTTTATTATCATTTAGAAATATTATTACTATTGTTATTAGTAATTTTAATAAACAGTATTGTTATTACAACTAATAGAACATTTCCCAAGAGATAAAATTGATGCAAATGTCACAAATAGAACAAGAACACTGAACTTAATGATGCAAAGGATAGAGAGCGATTTTGCACTTCAGGTTTTTGGTGATTTAGTAAGATAATATATCACAAGTGCATATCATATTGATGACTTTGCCTGTGAACATTAGTAATTAATACCCATTTGTATAATTACTTTTGTTAGAAAATTTTGTTCTTTATGAGATGTGAGATTTAATTTTTCCTATACTATCTTGATTTATTTTCTGTTGATAGTAGTCATTGTCATCAAATTTAAAAATATTCTGAAAGACTAACACCTCCTTCAGAATATACTGCATTTGGAAGCTATTATTAAAATACTGGCCTCACTGTGTTAATAATAGATTGTCCATTATTAAAAATATGTAAGATAGATAGTAAACCAAAAGGTCGCCTTTTAAGGTTCATCTCACATCTTTCTAATTCTTTCTGTTTTATCTGACAACATTTTGATATTTTTCCTTCTTAGAAACCATCTTATAAAAAATAGATATCAGTGTTATCTACATTTGTATGTAAGTCAATCAATAAACATATATTGAGAATTTATCATATGGTAGACAATGTCCCCAGGAACTGGTGAAAAAATCCTCAAAATGAAACATTATATCTTCTCAAACATCTTCCATTTTATTGAGAGAAACAATAGGCATCCATTTCCACGGCAAAAAGTATATTTAAATTTAGTTATGGAGATTTGTTCTATGCTTTTCTGCACTTAGGGAACTTCTCTGAAATTTATATTTTCTTAGAAGGTTGACTTGAAGACAAAGATTAAATAATTTGCTGAGGCCTATGCAGTCAGTTTGTATAAGAGATACAATTTGAATCTAAATCTTCCCAGTTTGAAGTCAGATCTCTGCTATTTACACTACAGTGCCTTACTCATATATTGATTCCAATGTTAATGCAAGGAAAATTCAAGTTTGTTTAATTTGAAGAGACATTTTGGATTACGACATTTTAGTTGACAATTGATAGAACAATTTCAGAAGGTAAATTACTAAGCAATGGTAATGAGAAGTTAGAAATAAAGCCTATGTAAGCAAGAATAATCAGATAACTTTTACAGTAATATGAACTTTGTTTCCTTTTTATACTCTTTCTCAGGTGGCACATTGGATAGAAACCTGAATTTGGACTCAGGAGGACAGGAGTTCAAATCTGGCCTCAGACATTTGACTGTTACTAGCTGTACAACCTTGGGCAAATCAGTTTATTGCCATGTTTCCAGGGGTCACCTCCAGTCATCCTGATACATATCTGGTCAGATATCCCACATGACTCTGGAGAAAAAACTGAGGTTGGTAATTAGCAGAGCATTCCCCTTACTCAAATTCAATTCATGTGCTTATCATGGCATCATCAACATTATGTAAGGGTCTTCTTTGAAAATGAAGGACAGTAGTGGCAAAGAACTGGAAATTGAGGGTATTCCCATCAATTGGGGAATGGCTAAACAAGCTATGGTACATGAATACTATGGAAGATTATTGTTCTAAAAACAATCATAAATGGTCGGACTCTAGAGTAGCATTGATTGCCTTAAAAGATCTGATGCTGACCAAAGGTAGTAGAGCCAGGAAAACAATGTACACATCAGCAACATTAAGATATGAACAACTTTGATGGAATCAACTCCTATTGACAATCCAGAGAGCTGGGATAAATGCATTAGACTGTTAATGGTCTATATTATCCCCAACCAGAGGAAGAAAAACAAAGCAAAATAAAACAAAACACAAAGAAAAAAATACCCCGACCAAATCTGATGAACACTTTATAAAATTATCTCTTATGTATCTCTTTCCTTTAATTCTAATTCCTCATGCCAAAAAACTACCCCCTTACTGGGGGTGGGGGTGTGGGAAGGAAGGATAGGGGGAAATTTTGTAACTTGAAAATATGCATATGCAGATAGATGAAAACCAACAAAAAAAAATTAATGGAAACAAAAAATGAAGAGACAAACGTCATTAGAACCAAGAAAGAAAAACAATTAAAATGAAACCTATGATAGATCTATATTTAATAAGTGGGTTGAAAGACAAAGTGGTTTTTTTTGAAGTTAACATGGCATGTAAATTTCTAAATGGAAAAGTCAAGTGACAACAGAACATAAGCTCTACTTTTGTTAAATATATTGTATTGGAGGACCTGTGGCCAAGAAGAAAAAAAGGCAGAGATTGTTAATGAATTTCCCAAAACATTTCTAAAACCTTTACATAATACGTCAAAACTATGCCCCAGAATAATCCACAAGAAGACAGGTAAAATAATTTTCTTATCCAAGGCAACATAGAAAGTCACAAGGAAAAAGTCAATTTGGTCAAATTGACAGTAGAGCACAGACCAGAGTATACCATGACCTAGCAAATAAGCCATAGGGCACGGGCCAACTGATTTAGAGGTGGGACAGTTTCCCAGGCTCTCAGTCAACTCAAGGTAACAATCCCAGGATGAAGAAATGCACAGAAATTGCACAACAGAAGTCTGAGATGAACTGAGACCTTGGTCAGAGGTCCAGGGTGGTCATTCACCAATCAGAGGATAGAAGTGAGACAGATAGAAGGGAGAATAGGAAACATGCATCACCCTTGATCATACCATTTAGAAAGAACAAAA
Source organism: Macrotis lagotis (assembly GCF_037893015.1). Classification (NCBI taxonomy): domain Eukaryota; kingdom Metazoa; phylum Chordata; class Mammalia; order Peramelemorphia; family Peramelidae; genus Macrotis; species Macrotis lagotis. Next base: position 136,876,119 of record NC_133663.1, on the reverse strand, counting down.
AACTTACAGGTTTTATCTAGATATAAAGGAGGAAACAAAGCTCTGCAAAGACAATACCTGGACTTCATAGGCAACATCTTGACCAACGATAATCCAGGAATCAGACCCCAGCCCCAGCATTAAAAGTTTGGGCCTATACTCCCTGTAAGTTAAGAGCAGAGCTCAAACAATCAAAATGAGAGAAAAAGTTCAAAAAAGTGAAAGAAAAACAGAATTCACTACTCTTCAAAAATCAGCATATATATTGCCAGGGGGAAAAGATTCAGTGAAATAGAGCATTTCTAGAATTTCCTGTCATGAAGCCCACAACTGAACAGTGAATTTAATCACCAAATAAACAACTCAATAGATGTATTATAAAGGTATTACAAAGTAAATTTTAGTCAAGACCATCAAATTTAAACAATCCTATAAGGGAAGATATAAAATTTAAAATGCTTTAAATTTGTGCTTCTCTTTTGATAATTAAAGGGTCAAATATAATTGAAGAGATTGGACTTTGCAGATATGGGTATGGTTGGAATCTTTTCTTTCCACTGAAGATGTCAAAGATGGCATCACTATGTTTAAAACAAGAAGCCCGGATGAAAAGCAGGGCAATTTACTCTAAACTCAAGTGTCTCACTTTCCTTTAACCTAGTCTAATTCTGTTGTGTTCACAAAGTTTGGCACTTTCTCTGATGAAGGCATCATAAGCTGGAGGGTCCTGTGTCTGTCTCTCTTAACTTACAATCAATTGTAAAGATCTTAAGAGCATCCCAGTACTTAGAGCACTTTGAACTTCCAATAGTTAATTAAATCATGTTTGGACTTACTCTATACTTTACTTAACAAAGGGTTAAATACCCTGGGTAGGGAGGTTAGGAATTGTGGGAGAAAGTATGCTTAGGTGAAAGGGTACAAATACTGAATGAAATGATTGGGCTTTGTATGATACTTTGACTTATGGTGATTATTCGTCTTTGGAGGGCACTTGAAATGGGAGTAAGAAAAAATGATTGTAATTTAATAATTCAAGACTATTTGAAAATTTACTTCTACTGAGGAAGAAAAGGGTAGCATACTAAGTGACTCTGAGGCAATGCTGCTTATCAAAAAATCAAGCAATAATCAATTTATGTAGTATTATGATCACACTTTAGCTTATCAAGCAGTTAGTTAATCAAGCAATGAATGATGATGTCTGATTGAGTCTGTACTTGAGAGATAAATGAAAACAGGTGAAGAGGCACAAAGATGAATAATTTTAGGGGAAATAAGGAGGGGTGTGAACGAGTAAATAGTGTTTGATAGATTGGATACAGAGAACTAACAAGATGCATTCCCACTTAAAGATCCATCCCACTCTAAAGGGCAAGGAGGATGGGGAAGGGAAAGATATGGGGAAATAAACTGAATAACAAAATAATAAAAGGGAAAATAAACTGAAAGTAAAATTTTAAAAGAAAAGTTAAAAAGAGAGGGGGGGAAAATATTGGGGAGGAGAAATAAGAGAAAATAAATAGAAAAATAAAATGGATAAAGAAGATATGGAAGGAAATGCAGAATTAGTAATCTTAACTGTAAATATCAATGGAATGAACTGTCCTATAAAACAAAAGTCAACAGAAAATGAATTAAAAACAAGAACCCTACAATATGTTCTTTGCAAGAAGCAGATTTGAAGCAGAGAGATACACACAGGGTAAAAGTAAAATGATGGAGGAAAATATACTATGCTTCAGCTGAAGTAAAAAATCAGGGGTAGCAATTCTGACCTCAGATAAAGTAATCAGTCTCACCAAAATGGATAAGGAATGAAACTTCTTAAAAGACACCATTGGTAATGAAACTGTATCATTATTGAACATATATGCAATTAGTGGCATAGCATCCAAATTCCTAGAAGTAAAATGAAGTGAATTAGAAGGGAACATAGAAAAACACAACTTTAATAATGGGGAACTTCAACTTCCCTCTCTCAGAATGAGAAAAATCTAATTGCAAAACAAAAAAGAAGGAAGAAAAAAGGTATGTGAAATCTGAGAAAAGTTAGAGATGATAGATGTCTGGAGAAAACATAATATGAATAGGAAAGAAAACACATTTTTCTTAGCAGTACATAGTACCTATACCAAAATTGACCTTGTGCCAGGGCATAAAAAACTTATAGTCTAATGCAGAAAGGCAGACATAATAAATTGAATAGTTCTCAGACCATGATGTCATAACAAATTATATGTAATAAAAGATCACTGAAATATAAACCAAAAATTACTTCAGAGCTAAATAATTTTAAATATGGGTAGATCAAAGAGAAGATAGTAGAAATAAACAATAATTATATCCAAGAAAAGGATACTAATGAGAAATTGTATCAAAATTTATGCGATGCTATCAATTCAGTTTTGAGAGGAAAATTTATATCTCTAATGGTTTAAATGAATAAAATAGAGAAAGAGGAGGCCAATAAATTGGGGGTGCTATTAAAAATTCTAGACAAAGAACAAATTAAAGATTCTTAATTAAATATTAAATTATAAATTCTGAGACTCAAGGGAGAGATTAATAAAATTGAAAGCAGGAAAACCATTAATCTAAGAAATAAAGGTTTTATGAAAAATCAAATCAAATCAAATAAATTTTGTTTTTTTAAATAGATAATCAAATTACAAGTATTGAAAATGAAAAGTGTGAAATAACCACAAATGTGGAAGGAATTGAACAACTAATTAGGAAATACTTTGCTGAAATGAATATCAATACATTTGATAATCTGAATGAAATGGATATATCTTCATAAAAATATAAACCGACAAGATTAAAAGAAGAGGAAATAACATGCTTAAATAATCTCATTTCTGAAAAATGAAATTAAAAAAGTCAATAGCCTCCCTAAGAAATAGTCTTCAGGTTTAGATGAATTTAGAAGTGAATTCAAACAAACATTCAAAGAAAAATAAATTCCTCTTCTACCGAAACTATTTACATAATAAGAGGAGTTCTACCAAATTCCTTTTTTGATATAAAATGGTGCTGATACCTAAAACAGGAAGAACAAATAGATAGAGAGAAAATTATAGACCTAATGAACATTGAGGAAAAATTTTAAATAAAATTTTAGTAAAGAAATTACAGAAAGTTAAAGGAATAATACACTATGATCAAGTAGAATTTATACAAGAGAAGCAGGGATGTTTCTGTATTAGGAAAACACTGAATATAATTGAACATATCAAAAGCAAAACCAACAAAAAACCATACAATTATTTCAATAGATGTTGAAAAAGCTTTTAATAAAATACAATATCCATTCCCATTAAAAACAATAGGAAAGTTTTAGAATAAATGGAAATTTCCTTAATGAGTATTATCTGAAGCCAACAAGAAATATTATATGTAATGGGGATAAAATGGGAGTCTTTCTAATAAGATTAGGGGTGAAACAAGGATGTCTTTTTTCACCATTATTATTCACTATAGCTTTAAAAATGTTAACTCTAGCAATAAGAGGAGAAAAAGAAATTGAAGGAATCAGAATTGGTAATGAGGAAGCAAAATTTTTACTCCTTGCAGATGATATACTTAGGGAAACCTAGAAAATCATCTAAAAATATTTCTTGAAACAATTCTCAAATTCAGCACAGTAGCATGATATAAAAGAAGCCTATATATATATATATATATATATATATATATGTACATATATATATATATATATATATATATATATATATATATATATATATATATATATATATATATCATCAGCATTACTATATATGAGCAACAAAACCCATGAGAAAGAGATAAAAAGAGAATTTTCATTTAAAGTAACTGCAGACAACATTAAATACTTGGGATTCTACCTCCCAAGACAAATTCAGAAATTGTATGAACACAAATATAAAACACTTCTCACCCCCATAATGTCAGATCTAAATTAACTGGGAAAATATCAATTGTCAGGTTAGTTTGAACTTATATAATAAAAGTAACACTTTTATCCAAAGTAAATTGCTTATTTAATGACATACTAATCAAACTGCCAAATAATTATTCTATGAGAATATAAAAAAATAGTGACATAATTCAGCTGGAGCAGAAAAATGTAAAGAATAACAAGAGAACTGATGAAAAAATGTAAAGAAAGATGGTCTACTTTTTTAACATCTAAAAGTATACTAAAAAGAGCCAGTCATCAAAGCTTCCTGGTATTGGTTAAGGAATGGAGTAATGTGAGAGTCTACCTGCCAAGGCCTACTCAACAACTTTTTGAAAACAATTACAAAACTCTTCTCACGCAAATAAAATCAGATTTAAATGCCTGGGCAAACATCAACTGTTCATAGATAGGTTGAGCTAATATAATAAAAATGACAATTCTACCAAAAGTAAACTACTTGTTTAGCACCCTACCAATCAAAATTCCAAAAATTTACTTTAATGAGTTATAAAAATTTCTAATAAATTTATATGGAGAAAGAAAAAGTCAAGAATTTCCAGGGATTCAATGAAAAAAAGTGCAAAAGAAGGTGGCTTAGCAGCCATACCAGATATAAAATTATAAAGCATCAGTTCTCCAAATTCTCTTGTTTTGGATAAGAAATAGAGTTGTGGATCAGTGGGATAGAGTAGGTAGAATAGCGGGAAATAACTATAATAATCTGCTGTTTGATAAACCCAAACAGTCCAGCTATTGGGATAAAAATTCTCTCTTCAGTTAAAACTGGTAGGAAAATTGGAAGTTAGTATGGAAGAAACTTAGATTAGACCCACACCTTACACCCTATACCAAGATAAGATCCAAATGGATACAGGATTTAGACATAAAAAGGAAAATTATAAGGAAATTAGAGGATAAAGTTGTAGTTTACCTGTCAGATCTATGGAAAGGAAAACAGTTTATGACCAAGAAAGAGACAGAGAACATCATTCAAAACAAACTAGATAATTTTGTTTATATTAAATTAAAAAAATTTTGCGCAGACAAAACTATTGTACGCAAGATCAATAGAAAAGTAGTAAATTGGGAAACAAATTTTGCAACTAGTATTTCTGGCAAAGCACTCATTTCAAAAATATACAGAGAACTGAGTCTAATTTTAAAAAAACCCAATAAGTCATTCCCCAATTGACAAATGGTCAAAGGACAGGCAAATGCAATTTATAGCTGTGGAGATCAAAGCAATACATAGTCATATGAAAAATTGCTACAAATCATTTCTTATTAGAGAAATGCAAATTAAAGCTTCTCTGAGATACCACCTCATACCTCTCAGATTAGTCAATATGTCCAGAAAGGATAATGATCAATGTTGGAATGGATGTAGGAAGTCTTGGACACTAAATACTTTGTTGGAGGAGCTGTGAACTCATCCAACATTTCCGGAGAGCAATTTGGAATTACACCCAAAGGACAACAAATATGTGCATACCCTTTGAGCCAGCAATAACACTACTGTGGCTATACCCTGAGGAGATTATGAAAAAGGGTAAAAATGTCACTTGTATAAAAATATTTATTGCAGCCCTGTTTTTGGTGGCAAAAAATTAGAAATTAAATGAATTGTCCTTCAATTGGGGAATGGCTTAAGAAACAGTGGTATATGTATGTCATGGAACACTATTGTTCTATTAAAAAGCAGGAGGGATGGGAATTCAGGGAAGCTGGGAATTATTTGCATGAACTGATGCTGAGCGAGATGAACAGAGACAGAACATCTTTGTACACCATAACAGCAGCATGGGGGTAATGATCAACCTTGGTGGACTTGCTTATCTCTTCAGTGCAACAACCAGGGACAATTTCAAGTTATCTGCAATGGAGAACACCATCTGCATCCAGAGAAAGAATTATGAACTTTGAAAAAATATCAAATACCATTACCGTCAAATTAGAAAAAAATGTTATATTATTATGTAATTTTGCTATTTCATACTTTATTTTTCTTCCTTAAGGATATGATTTCTCTGTCACCACATTCAACTGAGATCAAAGTATAACATGAAACCAATACAAAGAGAATGCCTTCTGTGTGTGTGTGGGGGGGGGGTGTAGGGAAGCAAGAATGGGGGAAATTTTGCAAAACTAAAAGTAAATAAAATGTTTCTTAAAGAAATGGAGCAATGGATCAGTGGATCAGTGGATTAGGACACATTCAAAGGAAAGGGTAGTAAATGGATACAGTAATCTGTTATTCAACAAAACAAAGATATAAGCTTCTTGGATAGGAACTCACTATGTGACAAAAATTGTTGGGATAATTGTAAAGTATTATGGCAAAAAACTAGGCAGAAACCCACATCTCACACTTACATCACAATAAGGTCAATGGGTTCAGTATTTCTTCATAGAGGGTGACTCTATAGATAAATTAATAGACTATGAAATACTCCATCTATCATATCTATGGAACTGAGACAAATTTATGACCAAACAAGAAAGAAAGTAAATTATAATGTGCAAAGTGAAAGATTTTGACTATGTTAATTTTTTTGAAATTTGCAGTAACAAAATCAATGGTGCCACAATTAGAAGGAAAGCTGAAATCTGGGGGGAAAAATCTTCACAACTAGGACTTCTAATAAAGGTCTCATTTCTAAAATATATAGCGAATTACGTAAAATTCATAAGGTTTCAAGTATTTCCCCAACTGATAAATGGTAAAAAGATATGAACAGTTTTCAAATGAATAAAGTAAAGATATATATTATATATATATATATATATATATATATATATATATATAAAATCATAGGAATAAATACTCCAAATCACTATTGATTAGAGAATTTAAAATTAAAAACTCTGAGATATAACCTTACAACTGTCAGATTGGCTTAGGTGACAAAAAGTGAAAATGCTTAAGTTTGAAGAGGTTGTATTACAACTGGGACATTGATGCATTCGTGGTGGAATTGTGAAATGATCCAACCAATCTGTAGAGCAATATGGAACTATAGCCCAAGAGCAATAACTCTATTCAGAACCTTTGACCCAACTGTTCTAATTCTAGGCCTATATCCCAAAGAAATAAAAAATGGGAAAAGTCCCACATGTTCCAAAATATTCATAACAATTCTTTTTGTAGTGACTAAGAATTGGAATGTAAGGGCATGCACTTCAATTGGGGAATGGTTAAACAAGGTATGGACCATGAATATTATGAAAAAAATATTGTTCTATAAGAAAACATAAATGATTGGACTCTAGAGAAGCATGGAATGAATTACAGGATCTGTTGCTGAGCAAAGGGAGCAGAACCCAGAGAATAATGTATGTATTCACAACATTGTGAGAAGATCAACTCTGAAGGATGCAGATGTTTATAGCAGATCAGCAAAGTAGGAATACCCTATTAGATTGGCTATGGGCATTGCTATTCCCATCCAGAGGGGAAAAAACCCCAACAAAATAAAACACAATATCCTTCAGAATCTGATGAACATATCACCCACTTTTTAAAACAAATATCTTATGTATTTCTTTTCCTTAATCCTAATTCCTCACACCAAAAATGACTAATCTGTGAATATGCTTAACGTAAATGTGTATGTATTAACCTGACTCTTCACTGCTGAGGGAATGTGAGTGGGAAGGAAGGGTGGATGGGAAGGGAGGGTGGAAGGAAATTTTGTAACTTTAATATATATGCATATATATGTATTTGGAAAAATTTACCATCAATTAAAAAATGAAAGATAAAAACAAACAAATTATACCACGTAAATAAATCATATATGTAAGGGTCTTTTAGCTTCATTTAGAAATGGTAACTTTCTCTGATCATCACCTTCGTGAATTGTCCAAGTAAGCACCCCATTTGCATACACAATTGTAAAGCAAAAGCATATTTACCTCTCATTTTGTACTCCATATTTCTTCTTTTTGCGATGACTTTTAAACTATTTGATAATATCAGGAAAAAAGTGCAATTTTCTCCTTTGTGTTTCTTAAAGGATAAATAATCAGTATTAGAAGACTGTATGTTTTCAACACATGATCCACTAAATTCTTCCACCTCATTGCATTACATAAGATTAGAAATGTGATTTCACAATAAGGAATATGATAATCCCACTGTTATTTGTCTTTATTAAAACTCACAATGATTGTTATGTGAAATTCAGACCCCCCACATTAGGGAAAGATATTTATAAGCTTCTGTACCAGATCCATGGCAGTTTAGGAAATCTGAACATTGCTCTCAGATAAATTTGCCTTATTATCCATCAAGTTGAGGCATTTTCCAGGTGAAGGACCCAAAGAACATATATATGATGACTTAATAGAATCACATACCTCTGTAATTCGATATTACTGAACTTTTAGAAAGCATTGAACACAGGTTTTGTTCATTCAGTTCTAGCACTCTATACTGTTTAATCTTGCATAGGATATTGACTTACTGAGTGTATCATTAACTAAAATATACTATATGATTCATATTTCCACTGAGGCTTAATTTCTTTTTTGTTTAAATCTTTATTAGATAATTGCAAGAATTTCAAAATTGATAGGATTTATTTTCTTTAATATTCTTTCCACCTGAAGCAACAACAAAGCTTGTGCTTAATGACAGATTATTATGCATGTGATTCTGTTTTCTCCTTTTTCTTTCATTCTGCTAGGCAGAGCAGAAGTAGAAGGATGATACGTAAAATGGAGTAACAAATTTTATTTGTATTTTTATCATGTCTTACCAAGAAGTTATGAACAATTTAGACAGGTCCTGATGATTAAATTTTCTATAATTAACTAAGCTCACAATATCCTGTTGATGGCACAGTACTAGCAATTTATTTTTTCCATGATAGATCTTTCTAGAGCTTAAGTTTCAATGGTCTATCATTTAAAATATTTTAATAGTAAATTTTTCTACTACAGAGATAGTTCATAGTAGTGATTTATGGTGTAATGCTTAATAGGGTTATTGTGAAAAACCAAATTTAAAATGTTGGGAAAATTAATGTCCATTCAAAGTCAGCAAGAAATATGATTTTATGAGATTTTTGGTTATCTCATATTGTGGTAGACATGAGAAACTTTAGTCAAAAAAATCATCATGAAAACAATTGTAGCTTATTTTGCATCTTCAGTACTTTAAAGTCCAATCATTTAATAAATTATTTTTATTTTTCCTTTACCAAATAGATCATTGAAAATTATATCATCCAAATTGTTTTAAAATCTACACATTTTCTTCAAATTTTATTATATTTTTACAAAATTTTTGCAAATTGTTGTTTTTTTCCTTCAGTTTGAGAGCACAAGTCTAAATGCATCATCAACTACCTTAATTTTTATAACATAGTTCCTTGCACTTGGGGTTCCCAATGCTTCCATCAACAAGTTCTTCCTTTAGTTTGATTATTGAGTCCAATTCCACAACTCCTCCCCTACTAAATAATTGAACTCTTGTGAAATGAAATTCTATTAGAAATAAAATTATCGGGGTGGAGCCAAGATGGGGACAAGAGAGGACCCTCTCTTAGGAGCTCTCTCATAAAACTTATAAGCTAAGGACTCTAACTAAATTTTCAAGAGACAAAACCCACAGAGGGATCCAATGAGGCAGTTCTCCTACTCAAGGTAACCTGGAAAAGAGCAGAAAGGCTCTGCTCTCTAGGGTTGGAGGGGCAGCCCGCAAGAGGGATGGCCCACCAGAGTGAAAGAACTTCAGCCTCCCGGAGGCAGCCCCAGGGTGCTGGGAACCCTGGTTCACAGCAGCAGGGGAGTCTCCTGAGCTAAGCCCTGGGGAGCACTGGGCACAAAGTGGGGGAAAAGTGTGGGGACCTCTGCCAGAGCAGGCACATGAAACCCAGCCCTCAGAGCACACAGCTAGCAACATGGTCTTTCAGCAGCCCAGATCCAGGAACAGAAGCAGTCATGGCAGGTAAGCAGGAGCCCCCAGGGCATGAGCCCATTGAACCTAGGGAGGGGAATGAAGAGAGAGACTGCCAGCTCTGTCCTCTGCCCCTGGAATAGAACTCTGGGGCTCTGACCACATTCAGATCCTGATCGCAGTCTAGGCCCCCCCATAGAACAGCAACCTCCCCCTACCTCAACCCCCTGGCAGAGGGGGCACTCATGGTCATTCACCAATCAGGAGGGAGGACAGAACCTCACACACTGAGACCCTTGTGAGAGTGTCCCAAAAGCTCAGGAAGCACCCCAAAACCAGGCTAAGGCTGGAAAAATAAGCAAGCAGAGAAACAAGAGGGAGACCATTGAGAAATATTTTGCATATGAGCCCCAAAAGGGTCTGAAGTCTGAAGTTGAGGAAGCAAAAGCTCATGCATCTAAAGACTCCAAGAAAAGCATAAATTGGACTCAGGCTATGACAGAGCTCAAAAAAGACTTTGAAAATCAAATGAAGGAGTTAGAAGAAAAACTGGGAAAAGAAATGAGAGATGCAGGAAAAACATGAAAAATGAAGTCAGCAGCCTAGTTGAGGAAATCCAAAAAAATGCTGAAGAAAATAGCATGCTAAAAACCATATTACTTCAAATGGATAAAACAGTTCAAAAAAATTATTGAAGAGAAGAATGCTTTAAAAAGCAAAATTGGGCAGATGGAAGAAGAGATAAGAAAAGTCTCTGAGGAAACAAATCCTTCAGACGAAGATAAGAACTCAGGGAGATTGATGAATTATGAGAAACCAGGATTCATTACTTCAAAACCAAAAAAAAAATGAAAAAATTAGAAGAAAGTGTGAAACATCTCATTGTAAAAACAATCGATATGGAAAACAGACTTAGGAAAGATCATTTAAAAATTACTTGAATAACTGAAAGTCATGATCAGGAAAAGAGCCTTGACATCATTTTCAAAGAACTACTACAGGAAAATTGACCTGATATTTTAGAAGCAGAGGGCAAAATAGAAATGGAGAGAATCCACCGATTCCCCCTGAGAAAGAGATCCGAAAAAAGCATCCCCTAGGAATATTATAGCCAAATTCCAGAAAACCCCAGTGAAAGAGAAAATATTACAAACAGCCAGAAGGACACAGTTCAAATATCATGGAGCTGCAGTGAGGATCACACAGGACTTAGCAGGAACTACATCAGATGCTCGTAGGGCTTGGATTATAATATACTGGAAGGCAAAAGAGCTTAGAATGCAACCGAGAATCAACTACTCAGCAAGGCTGAATGTCCTCTTCCAGGGAAAAAAGATGGACTTTCAATGAACCAGGAGAATTTCAAATGTTCCTGTTGGAATGGCCAGAGCTGACCAGAAGGTTTGATCTTCAGATACAGGACTCAGGTGAAGCACGGATATTGAAGGAGAGGGAGAAAATATGAGGGACTTGATGATGAACTGCATGTATTCCTGCATAGAAAAATGACACTGATAATACTCATATGAACCTTCTCAGTTAATAGAGCAGGTAGAGGGAGCTTTTATAGTTGAAGCACAGGAGAAAGCTGAATTTGAAGATAAAATATGGTGTAAAAATAGAGTCAATAGGAAAAAAAGGGGAAATGTAATGGGAGAAAGAAAAAGGAGAGGGGGGAATAGACCAAGCTATCTCATGCAATAAGTTTTTTCTTTATTACAATGAGCTATTGCAATGATATGGAAGGGGGAAAGGCAAGGGGGAATGAGGGAATCTTTGCTCTCATCAGAGGTGGTTAGGAGAGGAAACAGCATATATACTCAATGCGGTATAGACATCTGGAGTAAAAAGGGGGGGGGGACAAGGGGAAGGCAGAGGATGTGAGTGATGGGGGAGAGGATGGACCAATTGGGGAGAATGGTCAGATATAACACATTTTCCTTTATACTTCTTGCAAGGGGCTGGGATTGGATGGCCTATCCGGGACCATAGGGCCAGGTGGATGCTGGGCCTAAAGGGTTGTAGGGGGGCTCGGGGCCTCTTGGCCACAGAGCCAGGGATCTGTCTGCTGTGCCACTCAGATACCCTACAGCAGAGTCAGAGTGAAAGGAGAGAGAAAATATAGTACATGGTAGTGAAGAAATAAGAAACGAGGGAGTTGCGATCAGCAAAGGCAATGGTGGAAAAATATGGAAGTAACTTTTGTGATGGACTTACCATAAAAAATATGATCCAAATGCGACAAAGTTGTTGGTGTTGGAACAAAGACTGAAGCACATTTATTATTATTATTATTTTTGGGGGGGGTGCAGGGCAAATGGGTGGGGTGGCCTCCCTGGAGCTGCATAGCAGGGTGATCATTGGGTGTCTGAGGCCAGATTTGGACCCGGGTGCTCCTGGCTTAAGGGCCAATGCTCTGTCCACCACCCAGCCACCCCTACTATTATTATTATTTTATTTTAATTTTGGGTCTTTTTTTTTCTTTTTTGGGTTTTTGCAGGGCTGTGGGGTTGGGGTGGCTTGCATGTCACATGGCTGGGTAATTGTTGGGTGTATGGGGCCGGATGTGGGCTCAGGTGCTCCTGGCTCCAGGGCTGGGGCTCCATCCATTGTGCCACCTGGCCATACCTACAATTTTTAATATTATCTTTTAATTTTAATTTTTTTCTCTCCCCTTTACTTTATCGCTCAAGTGAGTCTATATTTTTTGGGGGGAGGGGGTATTTTGTTTACTCTTAAACAAGAATATTTTATTAATGATTAAAAAATTATTGGTACAAAAAGAGAATAAATATTAAAAAAGAAAAAAAGAAATAAAATTATCAATACGGTAAGTCCTCTCTGCAAGTTTCCAAATAGTTCAAGCTCTTACAACTCTCTTCTCAGACATATATATATATATGTATAGTCCTAATCTCAGATGGAGATAATGCAAATTTATTGAATTTTGCTTTGTCTATTTGATAATTTTTTTCTTTGGATTTTAGCATATCTAGTCATTTCCCCTTATTTCTGCTTTTACTTGTAAATTTTCTTCCACTTGGTATCAATTAAGAAAAATTTCAAAGCAAATCATCATAGTACTTTCAGTCATCACATAGAAATTTTATCATTCAAATTGTTTTGTTTAAGAATAACACTGAACATTTCAAAGAGATGATGAAATAAACACTGCCTGTTCCCTTATTGGCTACTGAGAAGAGCAATAAATGATCCCTATTAATACATTCTTCTGGCTTTGAATCTTATGTGCTTTATAATTTAGGGCAATCTGCCACACTTCTCTTTGACTTTATAATTGCAGTATTTTCCATCAATTGAAGCTCCTTGGATTAATATTTTTAAAAAGATTTTAGTTCCCTGTTTAAAGAGCATTTTAGAAAACCTGTTATTATTGCAGAACCCATTTCTTTGATGTGAAGATGAAAGATGGATAAAGGCTTTAATTGAAAAAATGATTTATTTTCCCATTTATTTCCTTAGTATTTGAAGCTACCTCTTCACATGTTTAATTTGTTGACTCTTATTTTGAATAGGTATAGTTCTCCTTTAGTTTCTGAGTTAATTTTTTTTCATTCACCTATTTTTGAGATTCATATAAAACCCACAAAAGGCAAATTTGACATAGACCAAATATATATTCCTACCTCCCATGTATCATGCCCTTAACCCTTAATTTCTTAATAGCCTCATACTTCTATAAAATGATCTAGATACCTTATCGTCATGTCCTCCTAAACTCCATTAGGTTCTTCATAATCTAAGTAGCTTCCAATTTTCTCAAATAAAACTCCTTTTCTTTTTTTCCCTATCTCAGAAGACAGAATATTTAACCATAAGAAAAATATTGACTTCTTCTCAGTGGAGAATAAATACCATTGACTTAATATGTAAAGAGTACAAAGCATAAAATGCAATATATTCAAAAAAGGTAAAATATCTCATGGATTAAATTTCAAAAAAAATCTTTTGTAGCAAGAAAAATTTGTTAATTATACTAATATCTTAGCAAGTAGATAGTTCTCAATTCCTACCAATGTGTCCAATGCCAGTTGAATATAATTTTATAATTGTTGTTTTAATATTTATTTAATATCTGTTCTTTATCAATCATTTCAGCAAATTAATACATTTATTTATGTGAAGGTGGGAATTGTCCCTTGAGAATACTTTGTCATATAGCTAGTAAACAGGGTTTGAGTTTAAAGTTTCATCTACCCTTTTTAATGCCTAACTTCATCTTCTTGCACTTACTGACATGGTTGACATCTGATGACACAATTTCTCTGTTTGTACTTATTCTATAGGTACTGGTTCTACTTCAACACTTAATTCCCTCCCTTTAACTGATGATGATTAGAGATTTGGAATAATTCCTTGTCCTCGATGTCATTTATAATATCTCTCTCTCCCCCATTCTAATTCAGGAATAGTTATTTGCCAGTCCATTTATAATAGTCTTACATTGTTTTATATGTAGACTGATAATTTTTTACTATGTAACATGAAGTATGCAGAAAAAACACATAGAGGATTCCTTTTACTGTCTCATATGTAATTTTGTCTAAAATTAATTGCAATTATAAATGAAACGTGTCTGTCAATAAAGCTAAAATAATGAAAGTCAAATTTCAAAATTTACTATTTTAGTACAGACAAATGAATTATATGAATTATGAATTCATTGCTGGCATATAGGTGGTGAAGTGCATATAACACTAGAGTTTGGAAGATCTGAGTTCAATTTCAGGTTCAGACATTTACTCATCATCTAACCCTAGGCAAGACTCTTTACCCTATTTCGCTCAATTTTCTCAATCTATAAAGTAAGCCAGAGAAGGAAATGGGAACATGTTCAGTATCATGGCAAATCAAACTCTCAGTGGTAACAAAAAAGAACCAAACTCAACCAAAAAATTACCATACAGCAACATATTTTAATTGTTACATAATAGACTCAATGGTTAATGGCTAAATTAATAATAATAATAATTTTGAAATAACAATTTTAGATCATTCCTAGTCTTTAGAAGAAAATGGATATTTTGTAGTGATGATTATGATCTGGAAACTCATAGTTTCTTGTTTAAAGATAAAATTCAAAGAATTAAAAATAGGAGACAAAAATTGTAGAAAAAGTAATCAAAGACTTTGAAGAATTATGAGGTAATTCATAGTGAAGAAAGAGATGAGGAAACTTCTCAGAATTCTATAAATTACCCAATTTAGGGGCTGCTAGGTGGTGCAATGTATAGAGCACCGACCCTGGAGTCAGGAGTACCTGAGTTCAAATCTGGCCTCAGACATTTAATAATTACTTAGCTGTGTGGCCTTGGGCAAGCCATGTAACCCCATTTGCCTTGCAAAAATTCTAAAAAAACTTATGCAATTTATTGCCTCATATTTGATAAATTAATTATTTGCATACAAATAATAGGGCCATGGATCCTTGAAAGGACATTCTACCTCACACAGACATAAAATTTCCTTAAAGAGTCCATTATTTTGATACTCCTTAGTCACCATAAGATTATATCTGGTAATAATTATGCTCTTATGAGCACTAAGGATGAATTTCATGAACAAGGGAATAGGAAAACTGATGACTAATAATCAGATGAAGGAAGGAACATAGTATGGAAGTGATAACATAGAACAAAGTACACATTCCAGTACACTCTTTTTCTTAAATTTCAACTTTGAAATTTGTTACGTTTATCTTAATGTTGAATGTGAAGAAATGGAATGATTCTGACAGAAATGTACTTATTAATGCATAAATTGGAATTTAAGTGTTCATGTGCCAAAAAGACTGATTTCAGAATATGAATAAAGTGACCCCATTCCAAAATTAAGAATAAGTATTTAACAGTCATCTTTAAATGGAAATTTAAAAAAGTGAACCAGCTAAAAGAGTCTAGACACTTTTTTTAGTTCTTTGTTTTTTTTCCAACTACATGCAATGCTTGTTTTTAAAAATCTTTTTTTTCCAGAGTATTGGGTTTTCCATTTTTCTCTTTCACTCCTTTATCTCCTCCCCTCTCCCTGACAGAAAACAATCTTATATGGTTTCTGCATTTATAACTATGCTAAACAAAAAATCCATATTGATCAGGTTGTGAGAGAAGAATCATAATGAAATAGAAGAAAGAAATCTTTAGAGAAGAAATGTGACATAATACATAAGACAACTTATAAAAATTGAAGACAATAATTTTTGGTCTTCATTTAAACTCCACACTTTCTTTTCTGGATATAGATGGTATTTTCCCACACAAGTCCTTTAAATTTGTCTGATTATTTTACTGATGAAATGGAAATTCCCATGTCCATTATGAATGATCATCACCCCATGTTGTTATTACTGTGTTTAATGGTCTCTTGTTCTTTTCATTTCACTCAGAATTAATCAATGCCAGGATTTCCATTGTTTTCTGAAATTCTGTCCTTCATTATTTCTTATAAAACAATGGTATTCCATCATATGCATATATGGCAATTTGTTCAATCACTTCCCAAGTGATAGGCATTCCCTCAATTTTCAATACTTTGCCACTACAGAAAAGAGCATCATGTGGGATTTTTACCCATTTTATTGATCTTCTCAGGATTCAGATCCATGGGTAGTATTCTTGGATCAAAGGATATGAACATTTTTATTGTCCTTTGGACATAATTACACAATCCTCTCCCAAAAGATATGATCAGTTCATAACTACATCAATAATGCATTAGTTTCACATTTTTCTACATCCTTCCAACACTAATCATTTTCCTTACTAGTCATATTGACCAATCTGAGAAGTGTGAGTCAGCACCTCAGAGATGTTTAAATTTTTATTTTTCTAATAAATAATCACTTAGAGCAATTTTTAATGTGACTATAGCTTTGATTTTTCATCTGAGAATTGCCTTTGAATGCCCTATGAACATGTATCAATTGGACAATGATTTTTCCAATAAATTAGATTCAGTTCTCTATATATTTTAGAAATGATTACTTTTTCAAAAAAACTAATTGTAAAAATGTTTCCCAATTTACTACACTCCCTTTGATCTTATTTGCAGTGGTTTTGTTTGTGCAAAAACTTTTCAATTTAATGCAATTAAAATTATTCAGTTTGTTTTTTATAATATTCTCTAAGTCTTCTTTGGTCATGAACTGTTCACCTTCCCAAAGATTTTACAGCTAAACAATCCTTGTTCTCCTATTTGGCTTATATTATTGCTTTTTATGTCTAAATCCTGCACCCATTTTGACCTTATCTTGGTATAGGTTGTGAGGTGTTAGGTGTTTGAACTATGCCCAATTTCTGCCATACTAGTGTGCAGTTTTCTCATCGGTTTTCATTGAAGACAATTCTTATCCCAGAAGGTGAAATATTTCTGTTTGTCAAACAATAGATTTCTATAGTAATTTATTGTTCTCTTTTTTGCACCTAGTCTGTTCCAAAGATTCATCTTTCTATTTCTAAAACAGTCCCAAACAGTTTTGATGATGGATGCTTTATAATATAATTTTAGATCTCATATGGCTAGGTTAACTTGCTTTGTATTTTTTCATTAAATCCTATGATAGTCTTGAACATTTTTTCCTCGATAGGAATTTGTTGTTGTTTTTCCTGGTACACTAAAATGACTTTTTGGAGTTTGACTGGTATGATATTAAAATAATAATTTAATTTAGATAGAATGGCTCTGAGTTTTTCTTGGGAGGTAGATTGCCAAGTATTTAATAATATCTACAGTTATTTTTAATGGAGTTTCTCTTTTTCTATCTCTTGTTCTTGGGCTTTGTTATCTCTTTTGTATCTCTTTCCCTTAATTCTATTTCCTTGTGTAAAAATTACTAATTTGTACATATGTTTAACAGAATAAGTATGTAAAATGCTAACCTTGCTATTCCCTTGCTGAGGTTAGCGCAGCGGGAAGGGAGGGTGGAGGGAAGGGCTGATGATTTATGTGTGTTTATTTTACATGCTTCTACTTTGCTGAATTTGTTAATTGTTTTAAGGAGGTTTTTCCAGATGATTTTCTCTGGTTTTGGGGGTTGGGCATCCTCTCAGATGCAAAGAGTGAAGGTTTTGCTTCCTCATTGCCAATTTTGATTCCTTCAATTTCTTTTCATTCTCTTATTACTACTGCTAGCATTTCTAATACTATAATGAATAGTAATGATCATAATGAGCATCCTTGTTTCACCCCTGAATCTATTGGAAATGTTATTTGTTGATGGCTTTAGATATGTACTTTTTATTATTTTAAGGAAAACTCCATTTATTGCTATACTTTCTAGTGTCCTTTTTTAATTTTTTTTCATCTTAAATTTATTTTTTTATTCTCATTTTGTACAAATGCTTTTTTACATTAATAAAATATTCTTGTTTACAAGCAAACAAAATATCCCTCCTCCCCCATGAATATAGATATACTTGTTTGGGTGAAAAAAGTAAAGGGGAGAGGAAACAAATTAAAATAAAAAAATAATAATAGTAATAATTGTAGGTATGGCCAGGTGGCACAATGGATGAAGCAACAGCCCTGGAGCCACAAGCACCCGAGTCCACATCCAGCTTCATAAACCCAACAATCACCCAGCTGTGTGACATGCAAGCCACCCATTCCCCACTGCCCTGCAAAAGCAAAAAAAAAAAAAAAAAAAAAAAGGAAAAAAAGACCCAAAATAAAATAAAATAGTAACAATAGTAGGGGTGTCTGGGTGGCAGACAGAGCATTGGCCCTTGAGCCAGGAGCACCTGGGTCCAAATACGGCCCCAGACACCCAAAGATTATCCCGCTATGTGGCCCCAGGCAGGCCATACAGCCCTACTTGCCCTGCACCCTACCCCAAATAATCATAACAAAAAATGTGCTTGAGTCTTTGTTCCAACACCAACAACTCTGTCATGAGTGGATCTCATTCTTTATGATAAGTCCATCACAAAAGTTATTTCCATATTGTTCCACCTTTGCCATTGCTGATTGCAACTCCCTCCTTTCTTATTTCTCCACTACCATGTACTCTATTTTCTCTCTCCTTTCACTCTGACTCTGCTGTAGGGTCGCTGAGTGGTGCAGCAAACAGATCCCTGGTCCTGGGGCCAAGAAGCCCTGAGCCCCCATACCACCCCTTAGGCCCAGAATCCACCTGGCCCTGTGGTCCTTGGCAGGCCTTCCATTCCCAGCCCCTTGCAAGAAGTAAGAAAGAAAATGTGTTATATCTGGCCACTCTCCCTCCATGGTCCATCCTCTCCTCTTTTATTCACATCCCCACCCCTTCCCCCTGCTCCCCCCTCCTTCTTACTCCAGATGTCTATACCCCATTGAGTATATTTGCTGTTTCCTCTTCTAGCCATCTCTGATGAGAGCAAAGTTTCCCTCATTCCCCCTTGCCTCCCCCCTTCCATATCATTGCAATCGCTCATTGTAATAAAAAAAAATCTTAAGTGAAATATCTTGGACTATTCCCCCTCTCCTTTTTCTTTCTCCCCTTCCATTTCCCTTTTTTTCTATTGACTCCATTTTTACACCATATTTTATCTTCCAATTCAGCTTTCTCCTGTGCTTCAACTATAAAAGCTCTCTCTACCTGCTTTATTAACTGAGAAGGTTCATATGAGTATTATCAGTGTCATTTTTCTATGCAGGAATACATGCAGTTCATCATCAAGTCCCTCATATTTTCTCCCTCTCCTCCAATCTCCATGCTTCACCTGAGTCCTGTATCTGAAGATCAAACCTTCTGTTCAGCTCTGGCCATTCCAAAAGGAACATTTGAAATTTCCCTGGTTCATTGAAAGTCCATCTTTTTCCCTGGAAGAGGACATTCAGCCTTGCTGGGTAGTTCATTCTTGGCTGCATTCTAAGCTCTTTTGCCTTCTGGTATATTGTATTCCAAGCCCTACGAACTTCCAATGTAGTTGCTGCTAAGTCCTGTGTGATCCTCACTGCAGCTCCATGATATTTGAACTGTGTCCTTCTGGCTGCTTGTAATATTTTCTCTTTGACTTGGAAGTTCTGGAACTTGGCTACAATATTCCTAGGGATTGGTTTTTTGGGGTCTCTTTCTCTGGGGGATCAGTGGATTCTCTCGATTTCTATTTTGCCCTCTGCTTCTAGAATATCAGGGCAATTTTCCTGTAGTAATTCTTTGAAAATGATGTCAAGGCTCTTTTCCTGATCATGACTTTCAGGTATTCCAATAATTTTTAAATTATCTTTCCTAAGTCTGTTTTCCATATCAGTTGTTTTTTCAATGAGATATTTCACATTTTCTTCTAATTTTTAATTTTTTTGGTTTTGAAGTATTGATTCCTGATTTCTGGTAAATTCATCAATCTCCCTGAATTCTATTCTTTGTCTGAAGGATTTGCTCTCCTCAGAGAGTTTTCTTATCTCTTTTTCCATCTGGCCAATTTTGCTTTTTAAAGCATTCTTCTCCTCAATAACTTTTTGAACTGTTCTATCCATTTGACCTAAGCTGGTTTTTAGCATGCTATTTTCTTCAGCATTTTTTTTGGATTTCCTTGACTAAGCTGCTGACTTCATTTTCATGTTTTTCCTGCATCTCTCTCTCCTTTCTTTTCCCAGTTTTTCTTCCAACTCCCTCATTTGATTTTCAAAGTCTTTTTTGAGCTCTATCATAGCCTGAGCCCAATTTCTGTTTTTCCTTGGAGTCTTTAGATGCAGGAGCTTGTGCTTCCTCATCTTCAGCCTGAGTATTTTGGTCCTTCTTGGGCTCATTTGAAAAATATTTCTCAATAGTCTTCTTTTTGTTTCTCTGCTTGCTCATTTTCCCAGCCTGGGCCTGGTTTGGGGTGTTTCTTGAGCTTTTGGGACACTCCCACAAGGATCTCAGTGTGTGTGGCTCTGTCCTCCCTCCTGGTCTGTGAATGACCATAAGCGCCTCCCTCTGCCAAGGGGCTGATGTGTGTGTGTGTGTGGGGGGCTGCTGTTCTATGGGGCCCCAGAGTCCTGTTTCAGGGGCAGAGGACAGAGCTAGGCAGTCTCTCTTCACTCACCTCCCTCAGCTCCATGGGTTCATGCCCTGGGGGCTCCTGCTTACTGGCTCAGCCTGCTTCTGTTTCCTGAATCAGGGTTGGGGAAAGAGGATGCTGCTTGCTGTGTGCCCTGAGGGCTGGGCTCCATGTGCTCGCTCTGGCAGAGGTCCCTCGATGTTCCCCCACTTTGTGCTGGTGCTCCTCGGGGTGCTGCTCAGGAGACTCCCCCGCTGCTGTGAGCTGAGACCCCCAGCGCCCTGGGGCTGCCTCAGGGAGGCTGAGGTTCTTTGGCTCTGGTGGGTCACCCCTCTGGTGGGCCACCACTATGGCGGGCTGCCTCTCCAATCCCGGGGAGCAGAGCCTTTCTGCTCTTTTCCAGGTTACCTTGAGTAGGAGAACTGCCTCACTGGGTCCCTTTGTGGGTTCTGTCTCTCGAAAGTTTAGTTAGAGTCCTTAGCTGATGAATTTTATCAGAGAGCTCCTAAGACTTGATCCCTTCTTGTCGCCATCTTGGCTCCCCCCCTACTTTCTAGTGTTCTTAATAGAATGGATGAAGTATTTTTATTTTCAGCATCTAATGGAATAATCATGTGATTTCTGTTAGTTTTATTATTGATATTTATAATTATGCTGAGAGCTTTCTTAATTCTGAAGCATCCCTGTCTGCTGGGTATAAATGCAACATGATCATAGAATATTATCTTCATAATAACTTGCTATAGTCTCATTGTGCAAATTTTATTTAATATTTTTGCAATAAAATTCATTAGGGAGTTTGGACTATAATTTTCTTTGTGTGCTTTGGTTTTTCCTGGTTTAGGTACAGCACCATGTTGGTGTCATAAAAGGAGTTTGCAGAACTCCTTCCTCTCCCATTTTTGAAAATAGTTCATGTAGCATAGGCATTAATTGTTCCTCAAATGTTTGGTTGAATTCACTTGTAAATCCATCTGGAACTGGAGACATTTCCTTAGGGAGTTTATTGATGGTTTCTTCAATTTCTTTTTCTGAAATGAGGTTATTTAAGTATTTTATTTCCTCTTCTCTTCATCCAGGCAGTTTGTATTTTTGTAAATATTCATCCCTTTTAACTCAAGTTGTCCAATTTATTGGCATAGTGTTTGGCAAAGTAGATCTGAATTATCTCTTTTATTTCCTTCACATTGTTGGTTAGTTCACCCTTTTCCTTTTTGATACTGGTAATGTGGTTATTTTCTTTCTTTTTTATCATATTAACTATATGTCTTTCAATTTTATTGTGTTTTTCATAAAACCAACACTTAGTTATATTTATGAGATCAATGGTTTTCTTGCATTCAATTTTATTAATCTCTCTGATGATTTTCAGAGTTTCTCTTTTTGTATTTAATTGGGGATGTTTAATTTGTTCTTTTTCTAGCTTTTATAGTTGTATACTGAATTCATTGATCTCTTTTTTACCTCCCCCTCTCCTATATATTAAGATAGATTTTTAAACCCAAGTGGATTAACCAAAGTTAGTTCCACTGGGACTAACCATTTGAATAGGATTTTAGAATTTACTCAGCATTCACATTCTCAATTCTTTCCCCTCTAAAATTATAAAATTTGTGCCTCTTCCCTTGGTGTTATTTATCACTCTAATATTACTAATCTGGAATCATCAGTCACACTTTGATTATTTGATTGCTTGATAACCTCCTATTCTTATCAAGATATCATCACAGATTGTTTACTTGATTGTTTGATAAGCAGGATTGACTCAAATTGTATCAAATTATAATTAAAATCATTTTTTACCTTACTACCTTTTTCTCATGTATCTTTCAAGTGCACACAATCCTCCTCACAAGACAAAGTATCATACAAAACCATATTACTTCTTGAACTATTTGTGCCTATCCCCGAGAACTATTTTATTTCATAGCTTACTTCCTGCCTTCCCCACCCAAGGTAATGAACTCTTTATTATGTGAAGCAGATAGCCTGTAATTAGCTTCCTGTTAAGTACTGGGAGACTCTTTAGGTCTCACTTGAGAACTTTAGAAATATTTGTACCAGAGACACTGTCTCAGGACCTTGCAGTTTATGATGCCCTCATTAGACAAGGTACTTAGTACCTTCTAATTAAAGTGAGTCAAAATATTTTGTGAGATCCCAGTTTTTATTTTGCTGGGCCTTAGGTCTGATCCCTGGCTACTTATTGGTCAAGATGTTGACTATGCAGTTCAGGTCTTGCCTTTTCAGAGGTTTCTCCCTCCCTTTATGTGCACATTCTTGTTCTCAACCAGTTCCTGTCTTTTACCCCAGTGTTTTGTTGGTTCAAATTTGGTTTAGGTTTCTGATCCTTACAGCTGGCTTGTCATTTAGCTGCTGGGTTCACTGTTATTACTAATATGTGGGATCCTGAATTGCAGTGTGGCTGAAAGTCTCTTGAAGGCTGTCCCCACTCTTCTTCTTCCTAGACTTTACTTCTCCTTTTTCCCCAAAGACCTTCAGAAAAGTTCCACCATAATATCAAGAGTTGAAAGCTTTTTGAATCTTCTGTTTTTCTTGGTGGGAACTGTAGTTTGAGTTTTAGAATAGAGGCTTCATTTATCTTGGTAGGGAAATTTTCCTAGAGAATGTTATCTGAGATAGGGTTATTTATGTATTTAATGTCCTTTTTATTTAACCTGGGCTACATATTTTTTTGGCAAGGCAATGGGATTAAGTGACTTGCCCAAGGTCACACAGCTAGGTAATTATGAAGTGTCTGAGGCCAGTTTTGAACTCTGGAGATCATGACTCCAGGACTTGTGCTCTATTCACTAGCCCCTCCCCCACCAGGCAACACAGTTTTGTAAATATTCATCCTTTTCTTTTAGATTATCAAATTTGGCATAGAGTTGTGTAAAATAGTTCTGAATTTTGTCTTTAATTTCTGTCTCATTAGTGATGAGTTCACCTTTTTTATTTTTGATACTAATGATCTGGTTTTCTTCTTTCTTATTTTTAATTACATTAACTAAATTTTATCTTATTATATTGTTTTATTTCATAAAGCCAATTATTGTTTTTTATTAGTTCAATAGTTATCTTGCTTTCAGTTTTATTAACTTCGCCTTTAAATTTTAGAATTTCTAATTTGGTATTTAATTTGGCATTTTTAATTTCTTCTTTCTCTAATTTTTAATTGCATGCTTAGTATACTGATTTCCTCTTTCTCTATTTTATTTATTTATACATTTAGAGATAAAATATATCCCCTAATTACTGCTTTAGATGTATCCTATAAATTTTGGTATTTTCTCTCACTATTATCATTATCTAGGATGAAACCATTAATTCTCTCTTTAATTTGGTATTTGATCACTTATTGTTTAAAATGATGTCATTTGATTTCCAATTTGTATAAGATCTTTCTCTCCATGGCCTATTATTGAACATGAATTTTATTATTTTATTGCATTATAGTCTGATTTCTCTTTCTGTCTTTTTGCAATTGATTGCAAGTTTTTTTATGCCCTAGTGCATGGTCAATTTGTGTGCAGGTGCATTGTACTTCAGAAAAAAGGAACATTCCTTTCTATCCTCATTCAATTTTCTTCAAAGGTCTATCTAGATTTTCTAATATTCTGTTTACCTCCTTAACTTCCTTCTTGTTTATTTTGTGATAAGATTTATCTAATTCTCTTTTTTTTTTTTTGGCTAGGAAGTGGGGTTAAGTGATTTGACCAAGGTCACACAGCTAGGTAATTATTAAATGTCTCAGGCTGGATTTGAATTCAGGAGTCCTGACAACAGGGTCAGTGCTCTATCCACTGTGCCACCTAGTTACTGTTTATATCTTCCTGTAAATCATTCATATTCTCCTCTAAGAATTTGGATGCTATACCACATGGTGCATATATAAGTATTGAAATTGCTTCATTGTTTTTGGTACATTTTAGGAGAATATGGTTTCTTTCTTATTTATTTAATTGATCTATTTTTGCAGTTGCTTTGTCTGAGACAAGGATTGTTACTCTTGCCTTTTACTCTTTAGCTGAAACATAATATATTCTCCAATCTTTCAGCTTTTCTGAAAATTTTTTCTCTCTGGTTCAGAGGAGTTCCTTGTAATCAACATATTGTAGCATTCTGGTTTTTAATCTACTCTGCAAACTGCTTATGTTTTTTTGGGAGCATTCATCCCCATCATATTTCAAGTTATAATTACTAACTCTTTATTGCCTTCCATGCTATCTTCCCTCTCTTTGTATTTTTCCCTTTTTCATCATCTTATCACTTTCCCAGTATTTTGCTTCTGAATACCACTTCATTCTTTTTTTGCCCCCTTCTCCCCTTTCTTCCCCCTTTCCCTTTGCCCCTCCATCCTTCTCTTCCTTCATTTAATTCCTCTTTTCCTCCCCCTTTCCCCTCCTTCTTTCCCACTCTTAATACTAGGAAGGTAGGGGAAGTTTGTAAACTTAACTTAGTGTGTGTGTGTGTGTGTGTGTGTGTGTGTGTGTGTGTGTGTGTGTGTGTGTGTTAATTCATCTTTGAACCCGAATCTGATTACAGTAACATTCAGGTGGTTCTCACCGCCTCCTTTCTTCCCCTCTATTACAATATTGCACTAATATAATATTGCACTTCTTCATGTGATGTAATTTACCCCATTTAATTTCCTCTATACTCCTGTCTCTTTACTGTCCAACTTTTTTAAAGAGATATTATTTTAAAATCATTCTGAGTCAAGAACAAATCATGACTATCCACTACTTCTGGTTAAGTATTTTCTCTCTAATAGAGTTATACTTATCAAGAATTATGAGAATCTTTCTCCCAGATGGGGATATAGTCAGTTTCATCTTCTTGGATAACAATTTTTTTCTTTTCTATTTTTACTTTTTCATGTATCCCTTGAGTCTTATGTTTAAAGTACAAATTTTATTTTTATTTCGCTATGGTCTTTTCATCAGGAAAAGTTAAAAGTCTCGTATTGCATTAAATGTCTAACTTCCCCCCCCTGAAGAAAAGACTCAGCTTTCCTGGATAGTGAATTATTGGCTGTATTCCTAACACCTTTGCTCTTTAGAATATCAAATTCCAGGCCTTTTGATCCCTTAATGTTGATGCAAACCAGTTCCTTTGTAATCCATGCTTTGACACATTATTTCAATTGATTCTTTCTCTTTGCAGCTTTTTCTCTTTTAATCTGAGAGTTATGAAGTTTGGCCAAAGTATTCCTTTGTGTTTTCATTTTGGGATCCTTTTCAGGAGAGGCCTGATATATACTTTCAATAACTCTTTTGCATCTGGTACCATAAAATCAGGGGAATTCTAAAGTATTGATTCCAGGCTTTTTTTATTCCCTCAAAGTTTTCAGGGTGGCAGCTAGGTGGCACTTTGGGTAGAGCACTGGCCCTGGAGTCAGGAGTACCTGAGTTCAAATTCAACCTCAGACACTTAATAATTACCTAGGTTTGTGGTCTTGGGCAAGCCACTTAACCCCCATTTTCCTTGCAAAAACCTAAAAAATGTTTTCAGGATGTCCAATGATTCTTAAATTTTATCTCCTGAATCTGTTCTCCACTTCAGTTGTTTTGCCAAAAAGTTATCTTAAACATTTTCTTTTAGTTTTTTTCTATTTGGTTTTGTTTAACAGATTCATGTTGTCTCATGAAGTTCTTCATTTCCACAGATTCCAACCTTTTGTTGTAGAGAAGAATATTTCTTTATTTGACTTTTGCAACTCCTTTTACAATTGATCAATTCTATTTTTCATGCAGTTTTCCATTTGCCCAATTGTGGTTTTGAGAGAATTACTTTCTTTTTGCACTCATACAATTGCATTTTTCTTTTCTTTTTGCAAGATGATTATTTCCTCTTGAAAACTGTTAATATTCTCTTGAGTTTCCTTTCCCAGTTTTTACAATTGAATTTTTTAAACTCCTTCCTGATCTTTTCAAAGAAGTCTTTTTGTATTGGAGAGCAATTCCTATTCTCCTCTGAAGTTCTAGTTTTATTTGAGTTAGGATCCTTGTCTTCAAGGTAATTTTCAATGGACCCCACTTTCTGCTGACTTTTCCTCACTTTCCAAGCATTTTGTGTTGGGGAGGTGCTGGTTCATGCACATTTGGTATTAAAATCCATAGAGACTTTGCTCATTGGGCTTAGTAACTCCAAGTGGGCCAGCTAGTAGGGCATACTAGATGCTTTGCCTGGAGTTTCTGTCACCTTGATGAGTGATCCACCCCTACTGGGGCTGGGGAAGTAGCAGTATCTGAGTTATTGTTGAAGAAAGTTAGCTGGCACCTCAGGCTATATAGTCAATCTACTTATTACTCAATCAACCCTACCAGGAGATCTTCTACACACACCTGATCCTGGGGATGTGGGTGAACTGTCACTCTGTTAGTAAATGATTCCTCACTAAATCTTTTCCTGCTACAAATTAGGGGAAAAAAGAGCACTATGCAGGAAAATTGTGAAAAGTTGAGCAAAGAAATCAACTGTGTTAAAAGTAAAAATAATCAGTTGGAAAGGGAAACACAGAAGGTAATTGAAGAATATAAAATCCTAAAAATTACAATCGAACAGTTAGAAATCAATGAATTCAACAAGTCTACAAGAGTCCATCAAACAAAATAAAAAGGGAAAAAAATTGAAGAAAATGTAAAGTACCTTCTAGGGAAAACAAGTTACCTGGGAAAATGGCAACAAGAGTGCCAAACTAAGAATCATTGGACTACTAGAACACCTGGAGAAGCAAAAGAAACTGGAAAATATCACGAAGAAAATTATAAGGGAAAACTGCCCAAATCTATCAGAATAAGATAGCAATATAATCATTGACAGAGTCTACAGAAGCATCCAGAAAGAGATCTCAGGATATATAATCCAAGAGCAATAATAATCAGATTCAAAAAAAACATCAAATAATGGAGAGAATATTGCAACACCAAAAAATAAAACAATTAAAACACAAAGGAATCATAATCAGACTAACAAAGGCTCTATCAGCCTCCACATTGAGGTATCAGAAAAACTGGAATAGCATATTTCAGAGAGCTAAGGACCTGGGATTACAAGCTCAAAAATGCTACCCTATAAAGTTCAAGATATACTTTCAGAAAAAAAAGCAATGAAATAGAGGACTTCCAGAATTTCCTGACACAAACACCAGAATTGAACAGGGAATTCAATCACCAAACAGACTACTGAAGAGTTGCATAAAAAAAGGTCAATGAATAGGGAACTGAACAAACAAAACTGTTTTAAACAAATGGTGGTCAAATACCAAATTGTATACAAGCCTAAAAGGGAACATATAACACTGCTAATTCTTTAGAACTCTACTTCTCTAAGGATAATTAGAAAGTAGAATATAATTGAAGAGAATGGACATAAAGGAAATGGGTATAATTAGATTTTGTCTCTCAATTGAAGAGGTCCAATATGACATTTCTATGTTTAAGACAATAAGCCCTGATTAAAAGGAGAGTGTTAATTTTAAATTAAGCGTATCATTATATTTTGAATCATTTTAATCAGAAGATGCTAAGTTGCTTCTCTTCTCAGGTTAGTCCCTACTGCCCCTGTGCTGTATTTCTGCTCTCTGCCTTCTTCTTACCCACATTCCCCTGAGACAGGCCTTGCTGGTAGATATTCTCCTCCTTGCCTTTTGTGCTTCTTCTCTGGGATTTGTGCATCCAAACTCTGTTAAGAGACTTGGTTAATGTTAGTTTTAAGGAAAAGTCAGGAGAGCTTAAGACAGTGGCCTATCTTCTCTCCACCATCTTGGTCACAAACCCTGTGAACTGATAATCTGAAGAGCAATGTAGAACTCTGCCAAAAAAGTAGTAAAATTGATCATATTTTTTAACCACACTCTTTGATCTCTCTAATACTAGACCTGTATTTAGAATACATCATAAAAAATTAAAAAGTCTCACACTGGAAATCGAAGAATTGCCCATCAATTTAGGAGTGACTAAGCAAGTTATGATATAATACTATTAATCTTTAAGAAAGCATAAATGGTGAGAGTCTGGAGAAGCTTGGAATGAATTACAGGATCTGACACTGAGTGAAGGAAGCAAAACCAAGAGAACATTCTACCCATTAACAGCAACATTATGAGTTAATCAACCTTGAAAGATGGAGCTCCTCTCAGCAGTTCAGAGAGCTAGGAAAATCATTTTAGATGGGCTATGGACAATGTTATCTCCATCCAGAGGAAGAAATACAAAACAGAACAAAACAGTAACGACAAAAATTCAAACTTTTCAGAACTCAATGGAACACTTCATGCAGCTTTTAAAGTATTTCTCTTATGTATTTCTTTCCTATCTCATGGCTTTCTTTCTTTTCCCTTAATTCTAATTCTTCATACAGAAAATGACTAATCTGTAAACAATTTTATCACAGAAGTGTATGTATATTATTCAGCTGACTGCTTGCCACTGAGGGGAGAGGGATGGGAAGGAAGGCTGAAGGTATTTATGTAACTTATAGCTATTCATATGTATATGAATGAATGTTCAAAATATTTCATAACTTGTAATTGGAAAAATAAAATAAAATATCAATTGAAAAGATAAGTACCATGATTTTGTCACTATATCATAATAGCAATCTCATATTTGTAAACTGTTGTGATCTACAAAGACGTGTGGTCCATAGTGTCTTGCACTGGGCTTTGATCCTTATTTAGTAAGTGCCTTTAATCCTTCTAAGCTTCAAGTAGTAGCCTATCTCTCTGTTCTGGGCTAATACTATCTTGCTGAAATATTTAAACTGTCAGGTAATGCCCCCCATTCTGGAACTGAGGCCCTTCTCTCTTGAGAATACCAGTACTCCTTTTTACCCTAGAACTATGATCCACAATCATATATGGGTATTAGAGTAATTTTTCCAAATATTTAACCCTTCTTACTACCATAAGGATAAACTATAATCCCTTTTTTGACCAGCACTTAAAACACTTTATGAAGTATTAACTGAGAGATTCCAAAGTCTATACTACTTTCAAACCATCTCCTAGATTTGTACAGCCTGCATTCTGGAAAAGTTTCAATCCAGTTGGTATAGTTCTCATATTTAGTATACTTCACCTGTAATTGTGTGGGGAAATATCTCAGGCCTAAGGAACATATTGTGCCCAAAAATTTAATTTGACACATCATTTTTAGTTTTGTAGGGAATGTTTTGGGAGCCAAAACCTTCCACTAGCCAAATACGTTGACTCTGTTTCTTCATTGCTCTGTTAGATGATCATCATTGAATTACCATAATATTTTAATCTTTGACTCCATATAAGCACATGTAAAGAGACAGTAAAATTAAAAAAAATTGAACAATTTTATATACATTTAATATCAGGAAAAGATGGAAAATTGACAATCCAATGTGCATAATGAATACTTGAACCATGTATATGAATCCAAAAAAATTATGATTAGAATAATTTAATTTCTTTCCAAGTCAAGTAAAAATTATAATTAATATTGTTATTATAATACTAGCAATAATATAGTTGCAACAATGTTTTTTCTATAAATATAAATATATTTATCTATAAAAATATCATCATACCAATTTAAAATTTAAAATAAGTAAATTAATTGCTTTTGAAGAAAAAAACACAAATAGTTTCTATTATAACTATAGTTACCTAGATGATTCTAAGACATCAGGTAAACTTATCTTCATGAGGTTATTTTTTGCTTCAAACACTGCCTAGCTGTATGACTTTGAAAAAGTCATATAACTGCAGTGGCTAGGTGGCACAGTGGATAGAGCACCAACCCTGGAGTAAAGAATATCTGAGTTCAAATCTGGTCTCAGATACTTAATAATTACCTAGCTGTGTGGCCTTGGGCAAGCCACATAATCCCATTTGTCTTGCAAAAACCTAAAAAGCAAGTCATAACATTCTTTGGCTCAATTCCTCTTTAGAAAAATGATTCAGATTGAGAAAGAAATGACAAAATAATCTGGTATCCTTACCAAGTAAAAGTCAATTAATGCTATGAAAAGTTGGACACTGCTGAAATTACTCAGAAGCAAAAATTTTTACCTATATTCGATGCTGAATGAACATTTTAATATAATCTTTTTTATTAATCCTTGGTGCAATTGAAAACAATTTTCCTTCCAAGAAGAAAATTATTAAAATAAATTTTCCAACATTTTGACTATTAATATAGTCTATCATAAAATATAATAGTTCATTGAGAATGAATAAACTGCTTAACAGATTAAATGTTTAATTCAAATATCCTGGATTGTTAGCTAAACCTCCATTAAGGATACTTTGTATAAGTTACTATAATTGCCTTGATGTTTATTTTATTTATATTTGCAGGTTTCATGTCCCTATCTGTTTTATGGCTACATTATTTCCATCTCAGTTTACTTAGAGCATCATTAAAAATCTATTTTTGTATTTTTTATCTATTACAAAATTTTCTTCTTATATTTGAAAGAGTCAACTTAGTTTCAAAGGGAGTAAAATTGTTAAATTGGAGAAGGTAAAAATTTGCTTCCTGATGGAAAAAATGTAAAAGGAATCATGTCATATATTCATTTTTCTCCCAATATTCACCTGCCTGCCTTCTCCCTTCTCTTTTTTTCCATATCACTTTCTCTAGATTATGAAGCTGCCAGGATCAAGCTAGTTTGACAGTAAACTATGGGAATTGTTCCAGAATAAGGCTGGCTAAGGGAAAAGGTGAATTGTGAAATGGCATCCTGAGTCAACTAGCTAAGTTTTCAGTGGAACTTCTTTTCTTTGTGAGACACAAGGTTAATGAACTGGAACTATAGTAGCTGCCTGGACATTCCTTCTCAGACCAACAATTCAAAGCTAAAACTTGAAAGAAGAGTAAAAATATGAAGTCACTTTTAGTTCTTTTGAAATGCTGTCTGCAATACAAATATGCTCACAGGACAATTCACTAATTCACATGTGGTTGCTGTTTTGACTTATTTAGAATGTAACAGGGAACAAGGACATATGTTTTACAATATTTGCATTTAAATTTTCTTTGCCTGAGAATTCTGAAATATTTTGGTGAATAATTATCTTTTATTAAATAAGACTAGAACTCATAAAGGAAGTATCAGAGGATGGCATCAGAAAAGAACCCTGAGGTTTTATTAATTCCTCCTAAATCTTTCTTGAATTTTTCGTGAAACATAGCACCAGAAAGTAAAGAATTTGGGGAAAAGCAATGTATTATAGTGAAAATAACACAGGATTTAGAGGCTAAAGACCTTGATTTTAATTCTAGATATATGTGACACTGGGAAACAATTTTGTCTCCTTCTGTCTTGATATATAAATTGAAGGGGTTGGATTAGAAGAAGCACAAAGTCTCTTTCAAGATAGAGAATAAATGCAATATGTGGTAAAATAATTAAATATCTTTTTTCTTGAAAAGTTTAATTAGTAATGATAATGATATTTGTTCTTCAATCATGAAGAAGACGATGACATCAGGTGAGCTGATATCATGACAAGCATATGAATTGAATTTGAGTGAGAGGGTGATGGTCTCAGTCACCAGTTCCCTTTCTCCTCCAGAGTCAGCTGGGTTCAGTGGCCAGATTTGAATTAAGATGACTGGAGAAGGTAAAATCATCACTTTAGAAGTTTTCTAGTTCAACACTCCCTTTTTCAAGGAATAAATAAATCAGTGGTGAGGGATGTTACATAACTTGTCCAAGGTTGGATAATTAATTGATTTTCTCAAAGTCACATCAGTAACCACCACTTTTTTATTTAATTTCATCCATATGCAGTTGAATATTTTTAAATTATAAATTTCCTTCCGTGCTCCCTTCTGAACTCTTCTCCTTAGCAGCAAACAGTCAGGATCATATTGTACATACATACATACATATTTTTTAATTTATTTTTTTATTAAATATTTTATTTAAGTTTTACAATCCTCCCCCCCAATCTTACTTCCCTCCACCTACACACCCAGGGAAAGCAATCTGCCAGTCTTTATTTTGTTTCCATGTTGTACATTGATCGAAATTGAGTGTGATGAGAGAGAAATCACATCCTTAAGGAAGAAATTAAAAGTAAAAGAGAAAACAAGAACAGACAATAAGATATTTTTTTTTCTAAATTAAAGGGAATAGGTCTTGAGCTTTGTTCAATCTCCATGGCTCTTTTTTCTGGATACAGATGGTATTCTCCATTTCAGACAGCCCAAAATTATCCCTTGTTGATGCACTGATGGAACGAGCAAGTCCATCAAGGTTGCACATCACCTCCATGTTGCTGTTAGGGCAAACTGTTTTTCTGGTTCTGCTCATCTCACTCACATTATTTAATACAATTCCCTCCAGGCTTCTCTGAATTCCCATCCCTCCTGGTTTCTAATAGAACAATAGTGTTCCATGACATACATATACCACAGTTTGCTAAGCCATTCCCCAATTGAAGGACATTTACTTGATTTCCAATTCTTTGCCAACACAAACAGGGCTGCTATGAATATTGTTGTACAATATTTTTGTACATCATCTCTTCAGGGTACCGGTTCAAAGGGTATGCTCATTTTTGTTGCCTTTTGGGCATAGTTCCAAATTTCTCTCCTGAAAGGTTGGAAGAGTTTACAGTTCTACCAATAGTGTAATAGTGGCCTGGTTTTCCCACAACCCTTCCAAAAATTATCATTATCCTTTCTGGTCATATTGGTAAGTCAGAGAAGCTTTAATTTGTGTTTCTCTAATAATTAATGATTTTGAGCATATTTTTCATATGGTTATAGATTGCTTTGAGCTCCTCATCTATAAATTGCCTTTCCCTATCCTTTTACCATTTGGCAATTGGGGAAGGACTTTTTTTAAAAAATATGACTCAGTTTTCTGTATATTTTAAAAATGAGTCCTTTGTCAGAATCATTAGTTGTAAAGATTGTTTCCTAATTTACTAGATTTCTTCTGATATTGGTTACAGTGGTTTTATCTATGCAAAAGCTTTTTAATTTAATGTAATCAAAATCATCTAGTTTATTTTTGGTGATGTTCTCCATCTCTTCCTTAGTCATAAACTTCTCCCCTTTCCATAGATCGACCAGGTAAACTACTCCTTGATCTTCTAATTTGCTTACAGTATTGTTTTTTTATGTCTAAAACCTGTAACCATTTGGATCTTATCTTGGTAATGGATGTGAGGTGTTGGTCTAATCTAAGTTTCTTCCATATTAACTTCCAATTTTCCCAGCAGATTTTATCAAAGAGAGAGTTTTTATCCCAATAGTTGAACTCTGGGTTTATCAAACAGAAGATCACTATAATAATTTCCAGATGTTTCTCTAGTCTATTCCACTGGTATACCACTCTTCCCTCTGTTTATATGTTTCCTCCTTGCCCCCTTTATCTGTATTCCCCAGTATTTTGTTTCTGTATACCACAACTTCAGTGTGTTTGCCCTCCTATATCACCCCATCCCCTTTCTTTCCCCTTTCCCTTTTTCCCTTTTCCCTTCTATTCCTTTTGTTAATTCCCCCTTTCCCCTACCCCTCCCTTTCTCCATCCCCCCTCCCCTTTTCCCCTTTTAATAGTTGAAAGGTTTGATGTTTTTTTAAGTTAACTGAGTATGTGTAAGTTGAGTTTAAGCCAAGTCTGATGAGAAGATTCAGGTGTTTCTCATCTCCTCCCTTCTTGCCCTCTATTACCATAGATATATTGCACCTCTTAGTGTACTGAGATTTACTCCATATAATCCCCTACCTCATCCCATCTCCTTTCCTTCACCCTCTTTTTAAGGCGGTAGTGTTTTTAAAACCATTCTGAGTCATAGAGAATTCTGAGTATATGTCACTTCTAGCTAAGTACATTCTATCTAATAGAGTTAAAATTATTGAGAGTTATTAGTTTTTCTCCCAAGTAGGGTTATATCCAGTTTCCTCCCATTGGATAGTAGTTTCATGGATAAGTCATGAGTGTCCATAACTTCAGGCTAGGTATATTTTCTCTGTTAGAACTACAATTCTCAAGAGTTGTGAGAATATTTTTCCATGCTTGGATATAGCCAGTTTCAACTTATTGGATAACAGTTTTCTGTTTTCTTTTACCACCCCCTCTTTTTACCTTTTCATATGTCTCTTGAACCCACTGTTTGATGTCCAAATTTTCTATTTAGCTCTGGTCTTTTCATCAGGAATTTTTGGAATTCTTCCATTTTTTTAAATGTCCATCTTTTTTCCTGGAAGAGAAGGCTCAGATTTTTGGGATAGGGGATTCTTGGCTGCATTCCAAGCTCCCTTGCTCTTTGAAATATCTCATTCCAGGCCTTTCATTCCCTTTATGTTGATGCAGCCAGGTGCTGCATAATCCTTACTGTGGCTCTTTGATATTTAAATTGTTTCTTTCTGGATCCTACAAGATTTTCTCTTTTATCACATATTCTGGAATTTGGCCACAACATTCCTTGGTGTTTTCATTTTAGGATCTTTTACTGGAGGGGATCAATGTATTCTTTCAATAACTACTTTGCCCTTTGGTTCCATGATATCAGGGCAATTTTTCATCACTAGATCCTGTAATATTAAGTCCTGGCTTTTTTTTTCTTTTCAATGTGTTCAGGAAGAAAAATTATTCTCAGGTTGACCCTCCTCAACTTATTCTCAAGGTCAATGGTTTTGCTGATGAGGTACTTTACAGTTTCTTCTCTTCTTTTCTATTATTTGATTTATTTTAAAAGGTTCTTCCTGTTTCATGAAGTCATTAGTTTCTGCAGATTCCGTTCTTTTTTTTTATTTTTTTAGGGACAAGTTTTCTTCTTTAACCTTTTGCAACTCCTTTCCCAATTGGTCAATTCTACTTTTGAAAGAGCTGTCCATTTGACCAATTGAAGTTTTGAGAGCATTATTTTCTTTTTGCATTTGCCCAATTGAGGGTCTGAGAGAATTATTATCATTTTGTATTTGTCCAATTGATGATCTGAGAGATTTATCCTTATTTTGTATTTGGCCAGTTGAGGATCTGAAAGATTTATTCTCATTTTGCATTTGACCAATTGAATTTCGTTCTTTATGCCCAGGCTCTGTCTATGCAGTGGTTTGTTCCAAACCCCATCCTGTGTTTTGCCCGAGTGTTCCCAGGGTTCAGACTTTGTTTGCGTTGTGGCCTTGCCTTCTGGCTTGCTTTATAACTGCTGGAACCTATGTTGTTATCAAACTGTCAGGACCTGGACATCACTGTGGCTAAAAACTCCCACTGGCTTTCTTGTTCTTCTGCTTAGCTGGACTTTTCTTCCACTTTTCTCCCAGAGACTGATTAACTGAAGAACTTACATGATTTCTACCATTGAAAACATATTTGGATCTTGTCTTTTGCTGTGTGGAATATGTAGTTTTAATATCTGTGCAGAGACTTCATTAGCATTGATAGGGAGCATGTTAAATTCTTTTTTTTTAGTTTTTTTTTTTATTTTTATTTTTGCAAAGCAATGGGGTTAAGTGGCTTGCCCAAGGCCACATGGCTAGGTAATTATTAAGTGTCTGAGACTGGATTTGAACCCATGTACTCCGGACTCCAGGGTCAGTGCTTTATCCACTGCGCCACCTGGCTGCCCTGCATGTTAACTTCTTGTATCCACCCTGGAAGTATCTTTTAATGGAAACAATGTATTCGTTTCTATTTGTTCAATTCTAACTTGTAATGTTTAGTTTTCTTTATTTAGCTTATTCGTTTCCTTTTCCAGTATGGTAAGTTTATTTTCCAGCTAATCTAGTTTTAAAAATTTTGATTTTCTTCAATTTATTTTTCATAATTCTCCTACATGACTTCATTTATTTTTGACTTTTTTTTCATTTTCCTTTCTTCTTGGTATTAAAACTTCTTTTTGAGCTCTTAAGGTCTTTTTTGGATTTGACACAAATTCATCAGCTCCTTTCAGGCTTCATATGTAGGTATTTTGTCTCTGCCTTTTTTTCTTTCAAGATTACTTTTCTATCATTTGCCTCAGCAGAGTAGCTGTGAATGGTTAACATTTTCTTTTGTTTGTTTATTTATTTTTTCTCATGATTTTGACAATTGAGTTCTCTTCCTGTGGTATAGGGTTATAGTTCCAATTATTTTTATAGGGGTCTGGAGTTCTAGTCCCTGGTGTTCTGGACTGGTATTGCAGGTGTTCCCAATTTGCTCCTGTGCCTTGGAATCCTAATGAAACCCAATTAGTGTTACCTTCTGAACTCGGGTTGGAACACTCAAACCTGATGGAAGTATACCTTGATCATTGCTTAAAATGAGGCCAAAAGTTTCTCATTGACTTCCAGGTTCTCCATCTTACACTTGGCTATTGCATGGTTTAACCAAGTGAACTAAACATTTTTTCTAAATTTTAAACCAAAATGTCTCATGAAAAATTTTTTCACTGTTACTTTCTTTCTTTTCTTTTTTTGTGACTTCTGTCACTTTAGGACCTGTTTAGA
The DNA here is from genome assembly GCF_037893015.1 of Macrotis lagotis. Taxonomy (NCBI): domain Eukaryota; kingdom Metazoa; phylum Chordata; class Mammalia; order Peramelemorphia; family Peramelidae; genus Macrotis; species Macrotis lagotis. The sequence continues at coordinate 136,838,886 of NC_133663.1, read as the reverse complement.
GGTTTCGTTCAAAGATGTTCTGGGAAAAGACTTGCACCACCATCTTGGTTCCGTGCTAGAAGCCGCAAATGTTTTTCTTTAATAAGTTTCTGTATCTCCTTTTCCATTTGACAAATTCTACTTTATAAGGCATTCTTTTCCTTGACTTTTGCTCCTCTAATAACATTTTTCTTAGTCTCTTTTTAAGATTTTTTTTGGTAATATTCACCTTACCAAGATTCTTTTCTAATGATTTTTCTTGCATCTCTACCATTTCTCTTTTTAATTTTTCCTCTACTTTTTCACTTAATTTTTGAAATCCTTTAATGATCTCTTTCATGGCAGGAGATTAATTCTGAAAAGTGTAGATAGATATTGCTTGTTATTTTAAGAAAAACTCAAATTTTTCCTATGTCCTCTAATGTTTTAGTAATTATTGATTCTATAGTTGATCTATATATTGATTCTATAAAAATATTTTAGCATCCATTGAGATAATTAATAAGATTTCTGTTAGTTTTTTATTGATATAATTTGCTATGTTGATTACGTTAAATATTAAACCACCACTGCATTTCTTATATAAATGCTACTGTTCATATTATATTATACTGGCAATAAATTGCTTTGTTAATATTATATTCAAAATTTTTTCAAAAATGTTTATTAGGAAAAATGGTCATTTTTTTCTTGGCTTTGACTTTTCCTGGTTTATGTATCAATACCAAATTTTTGTCAGAGAAGGAAATTGGTATGATTCTTTGTCTAATTTCCCATATGGCTTCTATTTTATCTGAATTATATTTTCTTGTAAATTTTTAGAATTCACTTTTAGATTAATCTAAGTTTGGGTAATTTTCTAGTGAGTTCATTGATGGCACTTTCAATTTAATTTAATAAAGTTGAAATAGTTAAGCATTATATTTTTTTTCTGTTAATGTGAGGAATATTTTTGTAAATATTTATCCATTTCAATCAGATTCTCAGATTTTTTTTGGCAAGCAGTTGAGTTAAATAGCCCTGACTTATTTCTTTAATTTATTTTTCTTTGGTGATGAATTCAGTTCATTCTTTTAATGGAATGTGGGTTTTCTTCTTTCTTTTTTAATCAAATTAACAAAAGTTTATCTATTTTTCCCATGAAATCAACTCACTTCATTTATTAGTTCAACTGATTTCTGAATATCAGGTTTAGTAATCTAGCCTTTGATTTTCAGAATTTATAATTTGGTATTTAATTAGGGATTTAAAAAATGTTTTCTTAAGTTATCTTCTTATAGTGACAAGCCCAATTTGAACTTTTCTATCACTATTCTATTGATATTAGTATTTAGAGATATACAATTTCTCCTTTAAGATACTTGGCTGCATCCCATAAGTTTTGAATTCCTGTATCATTATTTTCATTCTCTTTGGATGAAATTATTATTTTTTCTATTATATTTTGAGTTACTCATTATTTTAGGATTGGGTTATTGAGTTGCTTATTTTTATTCTAGCTTCCCGTGATCCTTCATTACATATAATCCTTATTATATCACATTATGGAAGGATGCATTTAATATTTTTGCATTTCTGTTTTTCATAGTGTAGTTTTTAATACCTTATACATAGTCAGTTTTGTATGTAAGTGTCAGTTATTATGAGAAAAAGGTATATTCCTTTATATCCCCATTCACATTTTTCCAGTAATCTCTGTATCTTTATATCTATCTGTTTCTCCAGATATCTATCTACATGTATCATATCTAACTTTTCAGAAATTCTATTTACCTCTATAACTTCATTTTCATTTATTTTGTGGTTAGATTTATTTAATCCTGAGAGAGGGAAGTTGAGTTTCTCTACTACTATAGTTTTGCTATCTGTGCCTTCTTGTAACTCACTTAATTTTGCTTTCGAGAATTTGGTTTTTATAATCCTTGGTGCATATATATTTAGTTTTGATAGTATTTATTTTCTGAAGTAACTTTTTTATTTTTTAAATTCCATTTAATTTTGCACATACTTCATCAGTGATCAGTGTAGGAACCCCTAATTATTTTACATATCCTATTGCGTATTATATTCTACTTCAACTTTATAACCTTTATTTTGTGTGAATCTCTTTGCTTCAAGTGTGTTTCATATAAAGAATGTAATGTAGAATTCTAATTTTTCTTCCAATCTGTTATTTACTTTTGTTTTCAGGTATAATTTGCTCCATTAATATTCACAATTATGGTTACTAATTCTGTATTTGCCTCCAAATTGTTTCTCTCATTATTTAGGCTTTTCATTCACCCTGTCCTACCTCACCAGGGTTTAGTTTTTGATTTCCCCCTTTCTCAATCAGCTATCCCTTTTATTATTTCCTTTTGTTCTTTCCCCTTTGCCCTTATACTTCTGACCTCCCTTCAACCAATACCTACTTTTTTTTCATCTTTTCCTTCCTATTTCCTTGTTGGGAAAGATAAACTTCTGACCCTAATTGAATATTTATTGAATGTTTACATTATTTTTTCTTTGAGACATATCTAATGAGAGTAAGAGTCAGGCAATGCTTATTCCCTCTCTTTCTTTCTCTTTCCTGCCAAATAGCCATGTATATGCAAATATATGTACACATACACATAAAAAATACACATGTTTATATACATTCATTTAATTATATATCAAAATGAGTCTACCGATACATACATATGTACATATATAAAAATATTCAAAAATATCTATCTTCATAGACATATTTATAATGTACTTATACACACCTACACAACAGTGTATAATGCTTATTTATGATTGTACCATGAATATTTTTTAAAGAAAGTTGGGAGATTCTACTAAATTTGACATGAATTCAGCCTTTAGAAAGAAAAAGGAAGGATATTTCTTATTTTTTTTAGATTAATCCATTTAAAACATCACAATTTTGGTGTTTTTTTAATTGATCTAGCCCTTCAAGAAAGTTAAAATGAAACTCAAGGAATGAAAATTCTTGAATTCCAAAGCATACTGCTATTTAGAGGAACATTTTCTATGTACAAAAAAATGACTTTTAAAAATGCTAGAGAACAACACCTACCAACAACTTCTGTCTCAGGGTTACCATGGGTGAGTGGAAGATAAGAGCAGAGGTCCAGTTCAGTGACAGAAGTGGGGAGGGGGAGCCACAGAGACTTTGGTGACTGGTGGGTGCGAGAATCAACTTTACCCACATAATTTTTGACACTGTGGAGAGGAGCTATGGGAGGGTGAGTTCCAAGACATAGAGTCTATGAGTACCCTTGGAAAATGACCAGCTGGTCAAGGAACCTGAGCTCCATAGTTTTTGCAGAATCCTCTTCCTAAGAGAACCAGTAAAGGGCCACCACCCCTACCTCCTCAGGGTCGGATTGTGCAACAGAGTTCACTCAAATGAAAAAGAGATTAACTCACTTCCCAGTACACAGCCCATTTTCAAGGTCAACTCAGAGCCTGCTGCTAAGACCCTCAAGTACTCCAGAGAAAGCTACCAGCACCCCCTAATGGCCAGGCCTTGGAATAACTAAACCAAGTGAAGAAAGCCTCTAGGATCTTCAAAAGCAAAACTCTGCGAGCCACCTCCCCCAACAAAAGAATCTAGAAAGATGAAGAAAGGTCAAGGATAAAAGAATCTAGGAAGATGAAGGATGGCCATGGAGAAATACTTAGAAGACATAGATTCAAACCAAGAGAGAACTGGTACTACTGAGAAGAATATTAATTGATCTCCAGCACAGGAAGATTTCCTTGAATAAATGAGGAAGGAATTTAAAAATCAATTGGAAAAACTGGGTAAATAACCTCAAGAGAAAATTAACATGTTGCTAGAGAAAATTGACATCTCACAACAAGAACAGAAATCCTTGGAAAATCCAATTGGTCAAATACAAAATGATAATTCTTTCAGATCCTCAATTGTGCAAATGCAAAAAAGAAAAAGATTCTCTCAAAACTATACTTGGCCAAATGAAAAATTCTGTCAAAAACAGAAATGATTAACTAGAAAAGGATTGGCAAAAGGTAAATGAAGAAAATACTTCTCTTAAAAAAATTAATTTGGTGGAAACTAATGACTTCATGAGACAACAAAATTCTGTTAAATAAAACCAAAAGATGGAAAAAATAGAAGAATATGTAAAATAACTCATCAGCAGAACCACTGACCTCGAGAATAGGTCAAGAAGACAAAACCTTAGAATTACAGGCCTTCCTGAAACAATGAAGAGGAAAAAAAGCCTTGACTTATTATTACAAGATTTAGTGATGGAAAATTGCCCTGGTATGGAACAAGAGAGAAAAATAATTATTGAAAGAATACATCTATCCCCCCAAAAAGAGATCCTAAACCGAAAATACCAAGGAATGTTGTGGCCAAATTCCAGAATTATCAGATAAAAGAGAAAATTATGCAAGCAGCCAGAAAGAAATAATTTAAATATCAAGGAGCACAATAAGGATTACTCAGGACCTGGCTGCATCAACCTTTGAGGAACAAAGGGCCTAGAATGAGACATTAGGAAGAACAAGGGAGCTTGGAATGTACCCAAGAATTGACTATCCCACAAAGTTAAGCCTTCTCTTCCAGGGGAAAAATGGATATTTAATGAAATGGGAGACTTCCAACTTTTCCTAATGAAAAGACCAGAGCTAAAGAGAAAATATAGACATCAAACGGGAGAATCAAGAGACACATGAAAAGGTTAAAAAAAGGTAAAGAAAAAACTGCAATCCAATAAGATGAAACTGACTATATTCCTACATAGGAGAAAGATTCTCATAACTTTTGAGATTTATAACTCTATTAGAGAGAATATACTTAGCCAGAAGTGATGGGTGCTCATGACTTATTCCTGAGATTGTTATACAATAAGATGAAATTGGCAAAATGATTACCTGGGAGAAAGACTCTAATAACTCTCACTATTGTAACTCCATTAGAGAGAATATACTTAGCCTGAAGTGATGGATATTAATAACTTTTCTGTGACTTAGATAGAATGATTTAAAAACAATACAGCTTTAAAAAGAGGGACAGTAAGAAGACAGAAGAATGGAGGAAAATGAATGTGGTAAATATCATTACATTTAAAAGGTACAAAAGACCTACTGTAATAGATAGAAAGAAGGGAGGAGGTGAGAACCACATGAATCTTCTTCACATCAGACTTGATTTAAATTAACTAATACACACTCAGTAAATTTAAGAAACTTATCTTACCTTTCAAGTATTAAAAGGGGGGGGAAAGGGGAGGGGAGAATGGGGAGGGGGAAAGGAGAACTAACAGAAGGAAGGAAATTTAAAGGGGGAAAAGGGAAAGGGGAAAGAAAGGGGAGGGGGTTGAAATAAGAGGGCAAGCACACTGAAGGTGGCAGGTATTTAGAAACCATACACCGGGGAATATGAATAAAGGGGATAAAAAGGGGAAAAATACAAACAGAGGGAAGATAGAAAGGAGGGGAATAAAGAGTTAGTAATTTGAATGTGAATGGTATGAGCTCTTCCTTAAAACATTAAGCAGGGGAAGCTAGGTGGCGTAGTGGATAAAGCAACAGCCTTGGAGTCAGGAGTACCCGGGATCAAATCCGGTCTCAGACCCTTAATAATTACCTAGCTGTGTGGCCTTGGACAAGCCAATTAACCCCATTTGCCTTGAAAAAACCTAAAAAAAAATTAAGCAAATAGCAGAGTGGATAAAAAACCAGAATCCTACAATATGCTGCTTACAAGAAACTCAGCTGAAGCAAAGCAATACATATAGAGTAAAGGTAAAAAGGTTGGAGAACAAAATATTTTGTGAAGCAAATAAAGCAGGGGTAGCAATCCTTATCTCAGACAAATAAGCTGCAAAAATAGATAGCATTAAAAAGATAAGGGGGGCAGCTAGGTGGCTCAGTGGATAGAGCACAGCTGCTGGAGTCAGGAGTACCTGAGTTCAAATCCGCTCTCAGACACTTAATAATTACCTAGCTGTATGGCCTTGAACAAGCCACTTAACACCATTTGCCTTGTAAAAAAACAGCTAAAAAAAAGAAAGATAAGGAAAGAAACTATATCCTCCTAAAAGGTACCAAAGACAATAAAGTGATTTCAATACCAAATATATATGCACCTAATGATATAGAATCCAAATTCTTAGAGGAGAAGTTGAAAGAGCTACAGGAAGACAGAGACAGAAAACTCTACTAGTGGGATACCTCGACCTCCCTCTGTCAAATTTAGATAAATCTAATCATAAAATAAACAAGAAGTAAATTAAGGAGGTAGAAAATCTAGATATGATAGATTTTTGGAGTAAAATGAATGAGCACAAAAAGGAATATACTTATGTTTTTCTGCAGTATATGGCACTACACAAAATTTGACCATGTACTAGGGCATGAAAATCCAATGATAAGTTGCAGAAAGGCAGTAATGGTGAATACATCTTTCTCAGATCATAATGCAATAAAAATCATATGTAATATTGGACCACAGAGATATAGACACAGAAGTAACTGGAAATTAATAATACTCATTTTAAATAATGAGCAACAAATAATGGAAAAAATTAATTATTTCATCCTAAGCAATGATAATAATGAAACAACATACAAAAACCTATGGGATATACTCAAGGTGGAAGTAAGGGAATCAATTAGAGAAAGAGGAAATCAATGAATAAAATATGTAACTAAAAATCAAGAAAGAACAAATTAAACCCCCCCAATTGAATGCCAAATCAGAATTAGAAATTAGAAATTCTTAAAATTAAAGGAGAAATTAATAAAATTGAAAGCAAGAACATTATTGAACTAATAAACCCAAGATCTGGCTTCAGGAAAATACAAATAAAATGAATAAACTTCTGGTCAATTTGATTTAAAAAAGAAAGAAGTAAACCAAATTGCTACTATCATAATTGAATAGGTGGAACTCACTTCCATTGAGAAGGAAATTAAAGTAACAATTCAGAATTATTTTGGCCAACTCTGTGCCAATAAGTATGACAAACTAAGTGAAATGGACAAATATTTACCAAAATATTTTGCACAGATTAAATGAAAAAGGAAATTAAATGGCTAAATATACTTTTGTCACAAAAAGAAATTCAAAAATCAATTATTTATCTCCCTGACAAAAAATGTCCAGGGCCAGATGGATTCACAAGTGAATTCTTTCAAACATCTAAGGAATAATTGGTTCCAATTCTAAATAAGCTCTTTGGCAAAATAGGTGAAGACAGATTTCTGACTAACTCTTTCTATGAAACCAATATGGTTCTGATATCTAAACCATGAACAGTTAAAAAGAGAGAAAGCAAATGATAGAGCTATCTCCCCGATGAATTATAGATGCAGAAACCTTAAATAAAATGTTAGTAAAATGATTACAAGTTATTACTAAGATATTACATTATGATCAAGTAGGATTTATCTCAGGTATGCAAGATTCATTCAATATTAGGAAAAATGTTAGCATAATTAATTATATCAATAACAACTCTATCAGAAATCATCTTATTATATCAATAGATGCTAAAAAGGCTTTGGAAAAAATATAGCAGCAATTGCTACTAAAAACACTAGAGAATGTAGGGATAAATGAATTGTTCCTTAGAATAAAAAGCAGTATCTATCTGAACCCATCAATAGGAAGTATATGGAATGGGATAGGCTAGCAGCATTCCCTATAAGATCAGGGATGAAACAAGGATGCATATTATCAGTACTTCTATTCAATATTTTATTAGAAAAATTAGCTACAGCAATGAGAGAAGAAAAAGAAAGTGAAGGAATTAGAATTGGGAAGAAAGTCACTAAACTCTCACTCTTTGCAAATAACTTCATGTTATTATGAGAGAATACTTAGAAAAACCATCTAAAAACTACTAGTAATAATAAGTAACTATAGCAAAGTTGCAGGAAATAAAATAAACCATCATAAAGCCTCAACATTTTTTATATATGGCTATTAAGATAAAGCAGAAAGAGGTAGAAAGAGAAATCCCTTTCAAAGTAACTTCAATCATTTTAAAATACCTGGGATTCTACCTGTCAAGGCATACTCAAAAACTTTTTGCAAACAATTTCAAAACACTTCTCACACAAATAAAATTAGATTTAAATAACTGTGCAAACATCAGCTGCTCATGCATAGGTCAAGCTAATATAATAAAGATGACAATTCTACCAAAACTAAACTATGTGTTTAGTGCCTTACCAATCAAAATTACAAAAAAAAAAATTGAGTTAGAAAAATTTGTAAGTAAATTTATATGGAGAAATAAAAAGTCAAGAATTTCCATTAATTTAATGTAAAAAGTACAAAAGAAGGTGGCTTACCCTTACCAGATCTAAAATTATATTATAAAGCATCAGTCATCAAAACTATCTGGTATTGACTAAGAAACAGAGAGGTGGATCAGTGAAATAGACTAGGTGCAATAGCAGGAAATGATTATAGCAATCTGCTGTTTGATAAATGCAAAGATTCCAGCTATTGGGACACAAATTTCCTCTTTGTTAAAACATATTAGGAAAATTGGAAGTTAGTATGGAAGAAACTTAGATTAGATCAAGACTTCACACACTATACCAATATATCAAAATGGATACAGGATTTAGAAATAAAAAACCAACAATGTGGGCAAACTAGAAGATCTATGGAAAGAGAAGCAGTTCACGACAAAGAAAAAGATAGAGGACATCATTAAAAACAAACTAGGCCATTTTGATTGCATTAAATTAAAAAAAAAAAAACTTTTGCCCAGACAAAACCACTGTAACCAAGGTCAAAAGAAATGTAGTAATTTGGGAAACATTTTTTACAACTAGTATTTCTGGAAAAGCACTCATTTCTAAAATTACAGAGAACAAGAGTCAAATTAAAAAAAAAAAAAACAAGCAATTCCCCAATTATCAAAGAGTCATAGGATATGCAAAGGTAATATAAAGATGAGGAAATCAAAGTTACCAATAGTCATATGAAAAATTGCTCTAAATCATTACTTATTAGAGAAATACAAATTAAAGCATCTTTGAGGTACACCATCACACCTTGTAGCCTGGCCAATATGACCAGAAAGGACAAAGATCAATGTTGAAAGGGATGTGAGAAATCTGGGAAATTAATTCATTTTTGGTGGAGCTGTGAACTGATCCCAACTTTCTGGAGAGCAAATTGGAATTATGCCCAAAGGGCAACAAAAATGTGCATACCCTTTGATCTATCAATATCACTTCTGGGTCTATGCCCTGAAGGGATTATGAATAAGCTTAAAAACATTACTTCTACAAAAATAATCATAGCAGCCCTATTTGTGGTGGCAAAAAATTGGAAATTAAGTGAATGTCATTCAATTGAGCAAAGACTTAACAAACTGTTTTATATGCATGTCATGGAACACTATTGATCTATTAGAAAGCAGGAGGAATGGGAATTCAGGGAAACTTGGAAGAATTTGCATGAACTGATGCTGAGTGAGATGAGGAAAACCAGAAGAACATTGTACACCCTAACTGCAATATGGGGTGATTTCTGTTAGGATGTACACCTTAATGGTCTTACTCATTCCATCAGTGCAACAATCAGGCACAATTTGGGGTTTAATGGGATGGAGATACCATTAGTATCCATAGAAAGTATTGTGGAGGGGTGGCTAAGTGGCACAGTGGATAGAGCACCAGCCCTGGAGTCAGGAGTACTTGAGTTCAAATCCGGCCTCAGACACTTAATAATTACCTAACTGTGTGGCCGTGGGCAAGCCATTTAACCCCATTGCATGGCAAAAAAAAAAAAATACCTAAAAAAAAGTATTGTGGAGTTTGAATAAAGACCAAAGACTATGACCTATAATTTAAAAAAAGTTATCATGTAATTTTGCTTTCTCTTGTTCTTCATTTTTCTTTCTTTAGGATATGATTTCTCTCTCATAACATTAAACTTAGATCAATATATACCATGGACCCAATGTAAAGACTAACAGACTACCTTCTGTTGTTTGTGGGGGGAGCAAAGCAAGTACTGGGGGAAAACCCTAAAACTCAAAATAAATAAAGTCTTTCTGGAAAAAAAAAATTGAAAAAAATAAAAAATGTATCACTGCTTCTAGCTAACTTTAATGGCAAAATTTTCAAAATCATTAAATTTTGATAACACTTTATGTACCAAAAAAGTCAATTTTACTAAATAAATACTATGGAAGTTTAAAAATATTATGTTGTTAAAATAATCAAAACTCTTCACTCAATTACTTTAGTATTACCTAATGAGCATTCCTGACAGTATAAGTAATTCCTTTGTTTATTTAGATGGGGGAAAATCACACACCACAAAACGGTATATTCTCAACTTCCTAGTAATTCTGGATTTTTTTTTTCTGATAATCATGGTCATACAAAGGAATTCACAATGGCCTATATGCCATCTTGCTAGTCTTTCAACTTCTTCCCAACAAACATCTGTGATTAGAAATTCAACCAAATAAATTTGAAACCCTAATTTGTCTGCAATGGATAAAAGGTTTGAAGGTAATCTATTTCCATTTTGTTTTGTTTTGGTTTTTAGTTTGGTTCTCTGTGGTGTGAAAATGCTTTCCCATGATTGCATTTTTACCAGTCTAAAAACATACTACAGCAGAACTCAAAAGATGGATCATAAACATTCCTGCACCTCTTTTCCATTTTAACTCATATTCATTCTGGAAATATTCCAGGTTGGTTCCCTAATAACAAATGAAAACACATAGCCATACTGTTCTACATATCCACATATCTTTACTGTATAACCAATTCAAACCTCAATAAGTATGCATCATCTCAAAAACAAGTAACTTTAAAGCATCATATTTATCACCTTTTCTAACATGTGCATGAACTGCAACATTTTTTTCCCACTAGATTAAGTTGATTGAAGTTTTAAAATATTTTTCTTCTTCAAATTTAACACTTCACCGTTTTTAAAAGCAAAGTAGAATTTTAGATATAAAATGAACCTGTATTTGATTAAAAAAATAATTGACTATTTCTCTTCTTAAATCATCAAATTTCAAAGGACATTATTTTACCAAAAGATATTAATTTTTTTCTCCTGTCACAATTTTAACTACTTATCCAGTGATATTATATAATAAATGTCTTCTTTAACTTTCATGTAAGAGGTTCCATTTTCTCCTTGCATAGATACAGTTTCTGAATTTTTCAGTTTTCTAGTTCATTACTTCCATATATGTTGAGCCTGAGAATGTTAGAAACTGGCACTAGCTGAAAGGTACATAATATAATGATGCAAAAATGACTTTTTTATGTACTATAGAAAAATAAAAATGTATCCTTCCATGACCACATATATTAAAATAATTTACTGTAACCATGCATGCTGAGAATAAAGAAAAGAGTAAAGTTAGGATTTTTTCCTCTCTGAATTGCTCCCAGATATAATTGTTGGTGGTCACATTTTCAAGACCTTATTTATTGTCCACCAGAGCTCAAACTCATTCAGTATAGTTCTCAGCATGACTTTATTTCTGTTTCTTGTAATTGAATGGGCTTCACTTCCATAACTCCACTTCCTACACACCTAAATTCATTTTCTGGTTTCAGATTTGTTTTTGTTTGTTTTTTTTTTTTTTTTTACTGTATTACCACAAATGGTACTCATCATTTTCTGCAAGGTACTAGCTCTTAAGCAAATGACTTGAATGTGAGTCAAAAAATATTCCAAGTCAAAAATACACCTAGGAGTCATTAAGAATACTTTCCTAATTCTTTGTTTTTATTTTTCAAATTACTGGTTTTCATAATTCCTTGCCTCCCATAGCAAAGCTTTATAAAGTTACTTTACACGTGTTCTCATCTCTCATGTTTGGGAATGTTCAGGGAAGACTAGAACATCTGATGTGAGTACTGTGAAGTGCTTTCAGAAATGCTATCCTCCTTTGTCTCTTTGATCTACTTCTCATCTATGGCCCCAAAGAAGTTGTAGCATGCAAAGCACCCACACCCTTGTAAAACATTTTGACAGACAGTACAAATCAGGTTGAGGATTTCTGAGAGTGGTCAAATATGTTGGCAAGTTAAAGAATAAGTTTTCTACTCCAAGCAAGTGAAGACTTCTTCCTAAATAATGGGTAAATGAGAACAACTTGTTCTATAGGCAATGAGGGATGGGGAAATCAAAACTGTAAAGTACTTTGAACTTGGTTAGATATTGAAGACACCAAGGCCATTCACTACATCTCAAGCCATCACCATTAATCTAGATTCTTTCCTGTCAATGAATTGTGATGACTTTTGAAGAGAGGGTAAGGCCAAAAACTTTCTACAACTCTGTCTCTCTTATGAGGCATGAAAGAAAAGATACCATCCAATCTGTTTGCAATTTTTGTCTATTTCAAAATTGTACATTAAGTTTCAGGGGCAAATACCCTTTAAGATTTAACCGCAACAATGCATATATAATCATATTCTCACTAGAAACTGCAGTGAGATTCGGCAAGTCCATGCATGACAGAGCATCCATTTACAGATTACATCGCTTACCTCCTAGTGTGCGGAAGCTGCTGGCAAATTATTCTAAAAATCTCTTCTTGGTCATTCATAACCTCTTAAACATTGTCAATAGGGTTCCTATCTTGTGGCTGAAACACACACACACAGACACAAATATACAAAATGAATTCAAAGTTCTGTAAAAGTCACTCCACTTGCCATTAGAATTTGAATTGTGCACACAGTTATAGACAAGACAAAATCCAGTATGCCAGAAAGACACAGCACTCTTGTTGAAAGAGAATTCAGTAGGTATCATAACATATCATATCATATCATATCATGTCATATAATATCATATCATATTTTTAGTGAAACAATGATGTCAACTGATAGTTAGCCCATCAAATTTAGAGTTGGGTACCTATTTTTATGGATTATTGTTCTTAAAGGGCATGTCATGAAGTTGCCATAAATTTTGAAGTGAAAACTAACTTAGTCAACATGTTTGTATATAAACAAAGAGAATGAATGAAAGCCTCATGACAATGTGATTTCCATTTGCAGGAAAGTACCACACAACCATCATCAGTGCTTATATTGCCATTATGACAAACACTGTTGAGGTTGAAGTCAAAGGAAAAATTTATGAAGACATGATTACTCTCATCATCATTGTACAAAAAGGACAATCTGACAGAACCAGAATAGGTTCAGACTATCAGACATTGCAGGGAGTCCTTGGAAGGAATGGATATGGAAATATCATCAACCCCATGTTGCTGTATTTATACAACAAATATTGACATTTAAAAGACTATGTCATTATATAGAGAATAAATTGAATATGAAACTGACAAAAGCAATGTGTGGCACAGAGTTCTAGAGTGATCATAGACTTATCCTGTCCAAACTGTATCTTCTTATTTCACAAAAGCAGCATTCCCAGGCAAGACAACTACCAAAACAAAACAAAACAAAACAAAACAAAACAAAACAAAACAAAAACACACCATAATGCCAACAGATTAGAAAACTTCACTTAATAGTACAAGTTTGTTGCTGACTTGTGGGCAACTTGAACCAAAACAATGTTGGCAACAGTGAAGCAAAAAAGGAGTGGGCAGCTCTTAGAGATTTGGTTTACAGCACTGCATCTGGGTCAGAATATACACAAACATCAAATAAGTTTTGAAAGAAATGTTGGGGAAATATAAAAAATTGCCAAATGTGACTTCTGTAGAATGATTGTATGTGCTTAATGCCTGATGATTCCAGGAAAAATGCAATTAATAGAACAAAAATCTGAATACAACGCTTATCAATCTGACCAAGCTTTTGATATGGAGGATCATGAGAGCTTTTGGAAAAAGCTGGTTGTCCAGAGAAATTCATCAGCATTGAGCATCAATTTCATGAAGGCATGCTTGACCTTATTCTGGATAATGGATTATGCTCTCATACTTTTCTATGCACCAATGAAGTGAAACACTTTTGTGTGTTTACCCCCATGCTTTTTTTGTATGATGTCAGCAACATGATCAAACATCTTCGATGAACATGGAATTAGGGTAAACTATCACAATGACACTAAATTGTTTAACTTGAATAAAAACTACAAGCAAAGTATAAAGCAGAGGAAGATTTGGTGCATGATTTTTTTTTAAATTTGTAGATGATTATGCCTTTGCTGCTTGTGTTAATTTTGCTCAAGCAATTAACACCAAAAAACAAAAATGTTCCATCTGTCAGCACCATATCATCTATGTGTGAAAGCAATATGGAAGCAAATGGAGAAGCTTTAAATACTGTGGAAGTGATCAAAAAGGGGACAACATAGTAAACAGTAACAGCAAAATTGTGTGATGGTCAACTGTGAATGAATTAGCTATTTTCATCAGTACAATTATTCATAGCAATTTCAAAGGATGTATGATGAAAAAGGTTCCCCTCCATGTTCAGAGAAAGACTGATAGAATCTGATTATAGATCAAAGTATTTTTTTTCAGTTTCTGTATTATTTTGTGCTTTTTTGTGTGTGTGTCTTGCTGTCATTTAAAGAATTTCATAGAACTCCTATTTTTAAATACTTTAAGTGACATAGGAATTAATCATTTCTTAAGTGTTTGGTAGAAGTCACTTATTAATCCAACTAGTTCAGGAGACTTTTCTTAGGGAGTCTATTTATGGTTGCTTCAATTTCTTTTTCTGAAATGGTTTTATTTAAGTATTTTATTTCCTCTTTGCTTAATCTGGGAAGTTTGAATTTTTATTTAGTTGAACATTCATCTTTTCCCCTGACAGTATATGCTAAATTTTGCAGGGCAGTAAATTCTTGATTGCAATCCAAGGTCCTTTGCCTACCAGTATATATTATTCCAGATCTTCCCGTCCTTCAGTGTTGAAGCTCATACATCCTGTGTAACTTTAGTTATCATTCCTTTGCAGTTAAACTGCTTCCTTTTGGAGGCTTGCAGCATTTCTCCTTTTTTGGAGAACTCAAGAATTTGGCCATAAAGCCCTTGAAGCTTTTGTCCTGGGTCTCTTAATGGATGAGTTCTTTGTATCCTTTCATTGAGTCTTTTATCTTCTTGCTTTAGCAGATTTGGGCAGTTTTCCCTGACAATTTCCTGTTAATTGTTTTCCGGTTTCTTTTGTTGATCTGGGCTTTCCAGTGGTCCAATGATTCATAGATTATTTCTCCTAGAAATATTTTCAAGGTCCTTTGATTTTCTGAAAGATATTTTATGCTTTCTATCAATTTTTTGAGCCATTTTATTTTTTTTGATGAAAACTCATAGTCTTGGAGATTCACTGGTTCCTATTTGTTCAATTCTAATTCTTAAGGTTTTATTTTCTTCAATTAACTTTTGTGCTTCCTTTTCCAGTTGGTTGATTTTTATTTTGAAGTCTTTCTCCAATTGGTCATTTTTAAATTTAAAGGGGGTTGATTTCTTTTATCTATTTTTCATAATTTGCCTCTCATTTCTTTTTTCCATTTTTCTTCTCTCTTCTTTGATTTTTAAATTCTTTTCTAAGCTCTTCTACGAGGTTTTAGATTTTTTCAATTCATAGATTCTTTTGGCAAAACTCTGTGGGCAATTTTTAACTATTTTTTTCAGAGTAGCATTGTTATCCTCTTTATCTGCTTAATAATTTTCTATAGAGTTAATTTTTTTAGCATTTTAGCTTACTTTGAAAAGTTTGAGCTCTATTTCTGGGGTTTAGGGAATAAAGACCAAAATTACATATGTTTGGACTGACTATTCCTTGGCCAGGATTTTGCCTATGTAGTCTGGACCTTGTCCTTACAGAAGTTTAATTCCTCCTTTATTTCCAGGCTTTGACTATACAGTGGTTTGTTTACAACCCATTCCTTTCTTTTGCCCCAGTGATTATTGCCTTCAGATTTTGTTTACTGTTGGGACACTCCCTGCTGTCTTTCTATCTTGCAGTCAGGACTTATGTTGTTATCATGATCTCTAGACCTGGACTGCATTGTTGCTAAAAGGCTTCATCTGACTTTCCTTCTCTCCTGTCTTACTGGGCTTTACTTCCCCTTTTCCACTAGTGACATAGAACTTCACTGAAGATCCTCCATGATGTATACCAATGAAAACTTCTTTGGATCTAGTCTTTTTCTTCTTAGGATCTGTAGCTTGAATGTCTGCTCAGAGGCTTCATTTAGTTTTGTGTAGGGAAAAGTTCTTGGAGCATGGTAGCTTCAGACTGCCATCTTGGCTCTACCCAGGAATCACAGAGAGAGATCCTTGATGGCTTCCTAAACTTACTTTTCTAAAATGGAGTCATTTAACATTTTATTTCCTCCTCTGTTAAACTGAGCAATTTATATCATTATAGGTACTCAACTATTTCTCTGATTTTGATATATTTACTGGCATATAGTTAGGCAAAATGGCCCTGAATTATTATTTTAAATTCCTCCTCATTGTTGGTGTGTTTACCCTTTACATTTTTGATACAATTAATTTGGTTTTCTTCTTTCATCAAATTAAAACAATGTTTATCTATTTCCTTTATGTTTTTTTAAATAAAATCAACTAATTTTTGCATTTATTTATTTATTTTTCATTTTAAATTTATTTATTTAGTTTTCTAACTACATGTAAAGACATTTTTCTTTTTTCTTTTTTGTACTTTTAAAATATTTAATCTGCTTTCCATTTATATACAATAATAGTTTCTACCTCTCATTTTTGTAAGATTTTGAATTTTAGGCTTTTTCTTCTCACCCTCCCTTCCTTCTCCCCAACCTCCCACAGAAGGCAATCTAATAAACTTTACCTTTCTTCCATGCTGTACATTGATCAAAATTGAATGTGTTGAGAGAGAAATCATATCATTGAGAAGAAAATAAAATATTGGAGATAGCAAAATTAGATACTTTTTTTTAAATTGAAGTTAATAGACTTTGGTCTTTGTTTAAACTACACAGTTCTCTCTCTGGATACAAATGGTATTCTCTGTTGCAAGTACTCTAAAATTGTCCCAGATTATTGCATTGATGAAATGAGCAAGTCTACTGAGGATGATCAACACCCACATGTTGTTGTTAGGATGTACAATGTTCCTTTGGCTCTGCTCCTTGCATAAAATATCAGTCCATGAAAGTATCTCCAAGGTTTCCCTGAAATCACAATATTATTGGTTTCTAATGGAACAATCGTAATCCATAACAAAAATATGCCACAATTTGTTCAGCCATTCCCCAATTGATGGACATTCACTTGATTTCCAATTCTTTGCTACCACAAACAGGGCTGCTATGAATATTTTTGTACAAGTGATGTTTTTACCCTTTTTCATATCTCTTCAGGGTATGCACCCAATAGTGGTATTGCTGTATAAAAGAGTATGAACATTTTTATCGCATTTTGGGCATAAATCCAGATTGCTCTCCAGAAAGGTTGCATGAGTTCACAGCTCCAGCAACAATATATTAGTGTCCCAGATTTCCCAAATCCCTTCCAACATTGAACATTGTGCTTTCTAGTCATATTGGCCATTCTAATTGGTGTGATGTAGTACCTCAGAGATACTTTAATTTGCATTTCTCTTATCAGTAATGGTTTAGATCAATTGTTCATATCTATTGATAGCTTTGATTTGCTATTTTGTAAATTGCCTTTGCATATCCTTTTACCATTTGTCAATTGGTGAATGGCTCATTTTATTTTATAAATTTGATTCAGTTTTCTGTATATTTCAGAAATGAGTGTTTTGTTAGAAATACTAGTTGTAAAAATTGTTTCCCAATTTATTACATTTCTTTTGATCTTGGTCGCAATGGGTTTTGTGCAAAAGCTTTTTAATTTAATGTAATCAAATGATCTAATTTATTTTAATGATGTTCTTCATCTTACTTGGTCATAAACTGCTTGCCCTTCCTTAGGTCTTATAGGTAAACTATTCCTTGATCTCCTAGTTTACATATAATATCATCCTTTATATCTAAATCCTCTATCCATTTTGTTCTTATCTGATACCCATTTTGATCTTATCTTGGTATATGGTGTGAGATGTTGGTCTAATCCAAATTTCTGCCATACTCTCCAATTTTCTAAACAGTTTTTATCAGAGAGAGTTCTTATCCCAAAAGTTCAACTCTTTGAGTTTATCAAATAGCAGTTTACTGTAATTGTTTCCTGCTGTCTCTTTTGCTCCTAATCTAGTCCACTTATCCACCACTATGTTTCTTAGCCAATACTAAACAGTTTGGATAGCTACTGCTTTATAATATAATTTTAGACCAGGTAATGCTAAAACAGTTTATTTTCCACATTTTTTCATTAAATCCTTGGATATTCTTGAATTTTTGCTTCTCCATATGAATTTAGTTCTAATTTTTCTAGCTCATTAAAGTAATTTTTTTGGAAGTTGATTGTAAGACACTAAATTATTATTTAAATTTATAAAGAACTGCCATTTTTATTATATTAGCCCAGTGTATCCATGAGTGACTGATATTTTCCCAGTTAATTTAATCTGACCTTAGTTGTAAGAAAAGGGTTTAGAGTTGTTTTCACAGAATTTCTGAATCTACCTTGGAAGGGAGTCTCCCAAGTATTTTTTAGAAAGATTTTATTTATTTTGATTTTTTCAATTTCCCCCATTCTTGCTTCCCTTCCCCCACACCCAACAGAAAGCTGTCTGTTCGTATTTTCGTTGATTCCATGCTTATACATTGATCTAAGATGAATGTGATGAGAGAGAAATCAAATCCTTAAGGAAGAAAAATAAAATATAACAGATAGCAAAATTACATAACATTTTAAAAAAATTATAGGTAGTGGAGTCTTTGGTCTTTGTTCAAACTCTACAATACATTGTCTGGATACAGATGGTATTCGTCAACCCAGATAAGCCAAAATTGTGCCATTAAGGTTGACCATCCCCCCCATGTTGCTGTTACAGTGTACAATGCACTTCTGGTCCTGCTAATCTTGCTCAGCATTAGTTCATGCAAATCCTTCCTAGCTTCCCTGACTTCCTATCCCCCCGCCTGGTTTCTAATAGAACAATAATGTTCCATGACATAAATATACCACAGTTTGTTAAGTCATTGCCCAATTGAAGGACATTCACTTAATTTCTCATTTTTTGTCACCACAAATAGGGGTGTTATGATTATTTTTGTATAATTAATGTTTTTAACCTTTTTCATAATTTCTTCAAGGTATAGGCCCAGAAGTGGTATTGCTGTCCTTTCTAGTCATATTGGCCAGATTGTGAGGTGTGAGGTAGTACCTCAGGGATGCTTCATCTTGAATTTATCTGATAAGTAGTTATTTAGAGCACTTTTTTATATGGCTATTGACTGTTTTGATTTCCTCATTTGTAAATTGCCTTTGAATATCCTTTGATGATTTCTCAATTGGGGAATAGCTTGGTTTTTTTTTAATTTAATCAGTTCTCTGTATATTTTAGAAATGAGTGCTTTGTCAGAAATGCTAGTTGTAAAAACTGTTTCCCAATTTGCTACATTTCTTTTGATCTTGGTTACAGTGGTTTTGTCTGTGCAAAAGAATTTCAATTTAATTCATCAAATTAAATGACATGTAATCAATTAAAGGATGTTTTCCATCATCTTCCTTGGTAATAAACTGCTTTCCTTTAAATAGATCTGACATGTATACTAGTCCTTCATCTTCTAGTTTAGTTATAATATTGCTTTTTATTTTGATCTTATCTTAATATACTGTGTGACTTGTTGGTCTAATCCAAGTTTCTCCATACTAACTTCCAATTTTCCCAACAGTTTTTATCGAAGTGAGAGTTTTTATTCCAATAACTGGACTCTGGGTTTATCAAATAGCAGATTACTATAATCATTTTCTGTTACTGTACCTAGTCTATTCCACTGGCCCAACACTGTTTTTCTTAGCTACTACCAGTCAGTTTTGGTGACTGATGCTTTATAATTTAATTTGAGACTGGTAGGACTAAGCTACCTACTTTTGCACTTTTCTTTTCATTAAATCCATGGAAATTCAGGACTTTTGGTTTTCCATATGAATTTATTACAATTTTCCTAAGTCATTAAAGTAATTTTTTTGTAATTTTGAATGTTAGGGCACTAAACAAATAGTTCAGTTTTGGTAGAATTGCCATTTTTACTATATTAGCTTGGCCTATCCATCCTATCCATGAGTAGTTGACATTTGCCCAGTTATTTAAATTTGATTTTATTTTTATGAGAAGTGTTTTGTAATTGTTTTCCAAAAGGTTTTGAGTATGCCTTGGCAGATAGACTCCCAGTTATTTTATATTGTCTGAAGTTACTTTGAATGGCTTTCTCTTTCTATCTTTTTGTGTTGAATATTGCTAGTCATATATGGAAATGCTGAGCATTTATGAGGGTTTTTTTAATATCGTGTGATTTTACTAAAATTGCTAAGTATTTCTATAAGTTTTTTAGATGATTTTTGGGACTTACTAGGTATACCATCATGTCTTCTGCAAAGAGTGAAAGTTTTGTCTTATATCTTTGACTTTGCTGAAGTCACTGCTTCCAGATTTTTTAGATGGTTTTTTTACCATCATGTCATCAGCAAAGAGTGAGAATTTTGTTTCTTCTTTGCCAATTCTAATTCATTCAATTTTTTTCTTCTCTTATTACTAAAGCTAACATTTCTAATACAATATTGAATGATAGTGGTGATAATGGAAATCCTTCTTTCATGCCTGATCTTATTGGGAATGCCTCTAGCCTATCCCCATTGCATATAATGCTTGTTGGTGGTTTCAGAAAAATACTGTTTATTATTCTAAACAATCCATTTATTCCTACACTCTCTCTCTCTAGTGTTTGTAGCTCTCTCTAGTGCTTTTAGTAGGAATGTGTCCTGTATTCTGTCAAAAACTTTCTCAACATCTATTGATATAATAAGATGATTTCTGATAGATTTGTTATTGAAATAATTATACTAACAGTTTTCCTAATATTGAACCAACCCTGCATTCCTGGGATAAATCCTGCTTGGTCATAGCGTATTATCCTAGTGATAATTCTATAATGCTGTGGTTTTTATTTAACATATTTGCATCCATATTCTTTAAGGAAATTGGTAAATAATTTTGTTCTCTGTTTTGACTCTTCCTCATTTAGGTATTAGTACCATAATGGTATCATAGAAGAAGTTAGGCATAGTTGCACCTCCATTTATTATTCCAGAGACTTTATATAGAATTGGAATCAATTGCTCATTAATAGTCTGGCAGAATTCACTCATGAATCCATCTGTCCCTGGAGATTATTTTTTACAGAGTTTACTTATTTGCTTGTTTAATTTTCTTTTCTGAGATAGGGTTACTTAGGCATTTAATTTCCCTCTTCTTTTAACCTGGGCAACTTACATTTTTCGCAAATATTCATACATTTCACTGAGATTATCAAATTTATTGGCATACATTTGGGCAAAATAATTCCAAATTGTTATTTCATTTCCTTCTCATTGTTGGTGAATTTAACGAATGATAGTAATTTGGTTTAGTTTTCTTTGTTTAAATCAAATTAACCAAAGATTTATCAATTTTATTGGTTTATTCAGAAAACCTACTCTTGGCTTTATTTATTACTTCAATCTTTTTCTTACTTTCAATTTCATTAATTTCTCCTTTAATTTTTAGAATTTCTAATGGGCATTTAATTGGGCATTTTCAATTTATTCTTTCTCTATTTTTTAGTTGCATGCTTAGTTCATTGAATTCCTCTTTCTCTAATTTATTCATGTAAGTACTAACAGATATTCCTTAATAACTGCCTTGGCTGTATCCTATACATTTTGGCATGTTGCCTTGTTATTGTCATTACCTAGGATGAAATAATTAATTCTATCTATAATGTGTTCTTTGATCCACTCATTCTTTAAAATGTAGTTATTAAGTTTCCAATTAGTTTTAGGTCTGTCTCTTTCTGGTCCATTATTGCATGTGATTTTTATTACATTATGAACTTAGAAGGAAGTATTGACTATTCCTTTCTTTCTGCATTTGATTAGCTTTTAATGCCCCAATACTTGGTCAATTTTTGTGTAAGTGACATGTACTGCACAAAAAAAGTTATAATCCTTTCTATCCCCATTTAATTTTCTCCAAGGGTCTATCATTTCTAGGTTTTCTAACATTCTGTTTGCCTTCTTATCTTCAATTTTTGTTTATTTTATGGTTAGATTTATCTAAATCAGAGATGGGGGAGTTGAAATCTCCAAAATTAGAGTTATGCTGTCTATGTCGTCCTGTAACTCATTCAGCATCTGTTCTAACAAATTGGAGGCTCTACTATTTGATGCAAACATATTTAGTATTGAAAATGCTTCATTGTCTATGTTAACCTTTAAGAGGATGTTGTTTCCTTCCTTATCTCTTTTGATGACATCTGTTTAAATGACTGCTTTGTCTGAGATAAATATTGCTCCAACTGACTTGTTCACTTCAACCTAATTCAAATATATTGTGCTCCAACATTTTGCCTTTATTCTATCAGTATTTCTCTGCTTCAAATGAGTTTCTTGTATGCAGCATATTGTAAGATTCTGTTTTTTAATCCACTCTGTTATTCATCAAGTTTTTATGGGAGTGTTCATCCCATTCACATTCAAAGTTATAATTACTAACTCTTTATTGCCCTCTAATGCTATCTTCTCTCTGCTTGCATTTTCCCCCCTTTCACTTTATCCATATTCCCCAGTATTTTACTTCTGAGTACTACACCCTTCAGTGTGTTTGTCCTCTTATATTTACCCCACATCCTACCATTCCCCTTTCATTTTGCCCCATCTTCCTTCTCTTCCTTTAGTTAGTTCCTCTTTTCCTCCCCTTTCCCTTCTTTCCCCTTTTCATATTTGAAAGGTAAAATTAAGTTTCTTAACTTAAATGATTGTGTGTATGTTAATCTTTCTTTGACCCAACTCTGATGACAGTAAGATTCATGCAGTTCTCACCTCTTCACCTCTTCTCCTCTATTGCTATGTGATTTAGCCCATTTAATCTTGTCCACCCTTCTCTCTTTACTCTCCCCATTTTAAGGAGATATTGTTTTTAAAGAATTCTATCAGAGTGACAGAGCAATCATGTTGGTCCATTACTTCTAGCTAATTGTATTCTCTCTAATACAGTTACAATTACTAAGAGTAAGCAGAATCTTTCTCCAAGGTTGAAATTTAGCCAGTTTCATCTTCTTGGATACCATTTTTTTCTCTTCCCTTTTTTTATCTTTTCATGTGTCTCTTGAGTCTCCTGTTTGAAGTCCAGATTTTCTATTTTGCTCTGGTCTTCTTGTCAGGAAAATTTGGAAGTCTCCTATTTCATTAAATGTTCATCTTTTACCCTGGAAGAGAAGGCTTGGTTTTGCAGGATTGTGAGTTCTTGTCTGCATTCCAAGCTACCTTGCTCTTTGGAATATCATATTCCAGGCCCTTTGATGCCTTAATATTTATGCAGCTGTGTCCTGCATATTCCTTACTTGTGGCTCATTGGTATCTAAATTGTTTCTTTCTGGCTGCTTTCAGGATCTTCTCTTTTATCTGATAGTTCTGGAATTTGGCCACAACATACCTTGGTGTTTTCATTTTAGGATCTCTTTCTGGAGGGGATTGATGCATTCTTTTAATAACTATTTTGCCCTCTGGTTCCAGGATATCAGGGAAGTTTTCCGTCACTAAATCCTGTAATATTATGTCCAGGATTTTTTTTTCTCTTCAATGTTTTCAGGAAGACTAATAATCCTTTGGTTATCTCTTCTCGATTTATTCTCAAGGTTAGTGGTTTTGATGATGAGGTATTTTACTTTTTCTTCTTTTTTTTGAACTTTTGATTTTGCTTAACAGAATCTTGTAGTCTCATGAAGTCATTAGTTTGCACAGAGTCCATTCCTTATTTTATAGAAGAACTTTCTTCATTTAACTTTTGCCCCTCCTTTGCCAACTGGTCAATTCTATTTTTGAAGGAATTGTCCATTTGCCCAATTGCTTGCTCCAAGGGTTTGTTTTCTTGTTGAGAGATGTTAATTTTCTCTTGCAATGTGTTAATTTTCTCTAAGGTTTCTTTTCCCAATTTTTCCAATTGTTTTTAACTCTTTGATCTCTTCTAAGAAGTCTTTCTTGGCTGGAGACAAATTCATATTCTCCTCAGAAGTTCTAGATCTCTCTGAGTTAGGATCTTTTTATCTCTGTGGCCACCTTCAATGGACCCCCCCTGCCCCGCCCTTGTCACTGGCCTTTATTCATTTTCCAAGCATCTTGTTTTGGGGGAGGGGGTAGGAGGGGCTGGATCACAGTCTTTTTGAGTTGAAATCCCTAGAGGCTTAGCTTAATAGGCTTATTAACTCCAAGTTGGCCAGTCAGTAGCTGGTGCTAGAGGCTTTTTCTGGAATGTCTGTGACCTTGATTTGTGACCCACTCTTTAAGAGTGAGGGGGGTGGGGGAAGCAGCAGGTTTTGGATTATCCTTGAAAAATCTGGGCTGGAACCTCTGGTTAGATAGTTAATCTCCTTAATCTTCACTCAGCACTGAAGGAGTTCTACCCTCCACACTTGAGCCTGTGGGGGTAGAGGAGATGTTAGTGTGTTTGTTCTGGAATCAGTCCCTTTCTCCCACAGGGATAGGCAGAAAGGATTCAAATGGAAAAACAGGAATTCTGTTGAACATATGGTGTTCATGGCTCTGTTCTTCTAGACCAGTGGATGTCTAGCTGCTATGCTGGAGCTCTCCCACTTGCTGCTCTGGAACATTTCCTCCAACCTCACTGGAGCTCTTTTGCCTGCTCACAAAGCCAAAGCTTCTGTGGCTGTTCTCAGGTAAAACCTAGGTCTCACCACACTTCCCCTATGTTAGCTTTCTGTTTTCTGTCCCTCACTCACCCATGTAGTCCTGAGACACATCTTTTTGGTGGATATTCTTCTCCTTTGCTCTTCTCTAGACTTTGTGGAACTGGATTGATTCATATTAGTTCTGAGGGAAAGCCAGGAGGCCTTAGAACAGTGCCTGGCTTCTCTCCACCATTTTTGGCCAGATGTTCTGACAGTTTTCTCAAACCAACTCTTTATTTATTCTCCTTAACTCCCTCAGTACTGAGTGAAGATTAAGGAGATTAACTATCTAACCAGAGATCCCAGCCCACTCTGCTGCTTCCACCACCCCCTCAGTCTTAGAGAGTGGGCCACAAATCATGGTCACAGATATTCCAGAGAAATATATATATATATATAGATATATATATACATATATATATATATGTATATATTAAATTATTTTCTCACTTTCTGTGTTGATTCCTGTCCAACTCCATTCAGTTTTGTTCAACAGTCTATCACATATGACTTTTCTAAAATTTTATTTACCTCTTTAATTGTTTCTTTTTTTATTTTGTGGTATGACCTTTTTTTCCCTTTACTTTTCTGAAAGGGAGTTGAGATTCTTCAGTAGTATAGTTTTGCTAGATATTTCTTTCTTTATCTCACTTAACTTCTCCTCTAAGTGTTTTTTTTAGTTTGTTTTTTTTTTTTTTTGCAAGGCAAATGGGGTTAAGTGGCTTGCCCAAGGCAAAACAGCTAGGTAATTATTAAGTGTCTGAGACCGGATTTGAACCCAGGTACTCCTGACTCCAAGGCCAGTGCTTTATCCATTACGCCACCTAGCCGCCCTTCTCTAAGTGTTTCCATAGTATTTTATTTAGTGCTTGTACATTTAGTATTGATATTACTTCATTTTCTATGGTACATTTTCAGAAGTTATACTTGCACTGCTTCACTATTTTTTCTTAGATCTATTTTTGTTATGTTTTTTCCTTTTTTTTCTGACTGGGATTGCAGCTGTACTTTTGTTTTGTTTTTTCTTCATTTTAAGCAAAATTTATTCTCTTCCAGTATTTTATTTTTTCCTGTGTATATCTCATATCTCTGCTTCAAATATTTTAAGGAAAATATTGTTGAATTCTTATTTTTTTTTGTTTTTGTAGGTTTTTGTTTTTGTAGGTTTTTGCAAGGCAAATGGGTTTAAGTGGCTTGCACAAGGCCACACAGCTAGGTAATTATTAAGTGTCTGAGACCGGATTTGAACACAGGTACTCCTGACTCCAGGGTTAGTGCTTTATCCACTGTGCCACCTAGCCACTCTCTGAATTCTTATTTTGATCTACTCTACACTTCACTTTTCATTTTTGGTAGAGTTCATCTCACTGACATTCATAGTTTTGGTTACTAACTGTAGATTTTCCTTTATCGTATTTTTCCCCTCTTTATACTTTCCTTTTTTTCCCTTTTTCTCTTGTCCTCCTCAACATCTTTTTAATTTTATGCTTCTGATCACCACTTTGAGATATGCCCCACTTCTTTCAATCCCTATCCCTTTTCTATATCATTTGTCTTTCTATTTCTGCCCATCATTTTATCAACCCCTTTTTCTTTTTTTTTGTTCCTTACCCACCTACTACAATACCATTTAAGATAAGTTTCTCTGCCCAATTTATCATATATGGTACTCCAACTTTGAACCAAATCCAGTGATAGTAAGGTTCAAACAATGTTCCCCATCTCCCTTTTTTTCTCCACTATAAGAGATCTGTTGTACCTCTTCTTCTGTTAGAATTTTACATATTCTGTCCCCCCTTTCTTTTTTCCCAGGATATTTTTTTATTTACTTTTATATCATCACAACAAATTCAACTTAAATCCAAATACCTTGCCTATCATTCTATGCTCCCTCAAAGAGACAGAGTTATGAAGATCTTAAGTATCATCCTTCCCTTTAGTCATGTAATCTGATTAATCTTATTTAATAATGTATTTTTTCTTTCTTATTCTCTCTCTCTCTCTCTCTCTCTCTCTTTGAATCTTTTAAATCTCATATTAAGAGATCACATTTTCTCTTCAGCTCTGGTCTTTTAAACAAGAAAAATTTTAAATATAACTATTTCATTGAATATCCATCTCTCCCCCTGCCCCCCAAAAAATATTCATAATTTTGCAGAATAGCTGATTTTATTAGATTTCAAGCTCCTTTGCTTTCTTGAATATATTTTCTAAACCCTGTGGAAGCCACTAATGTCTATGTAAACTTGACTATCGCTCATTAATATATTAATTATTTTTGACTGCTTGCACATTATTTTATCCTTGACTTAAAAATTCTGAAATTTTGCTGCTATATTCTTTGAAATTTTCATTTTGGGATTTTTTTTCATGAGGTGATGGGTTTTACATGTTTTTCTATATTATAATTCTTTAGTAATGTTTGATTTTTTTTATTTTAATGAGTCATTAGCTTTCATTTGTCCAGCTCTAATATTTATGGAACTTGATTCTTCAGCAAATGTTCATATCTCCTTTTCCATTTAGACAATCATATTTTTATACAATCATATTTTTAAGGAATTGTTTTCTTCAGACATTTTTTCCATTTTCTTAACTATTGATTCTCTCATGTATAATTTCTTTTCTCAAGTATTCTTTTACTACATTTATTTGATTTCAAAAATATTTTTTGAATTCTTCCAAAAATTTAGATCTTGCGATAAGCAAGATGGAGGACTAGATGTCTGTTTTTTTTTTGTTTTTTTTACTTCTTGCATTTCTTTTATTTTGTGTTTTTGTACAGTAATGGGATTAAGTGACTTATACAAAGTCATACAACTAAATAAGTATTAAATGTCTGAGGCTGGATTTGCCTGACTCCAGGTCTAGTGCTCTATCTACTGTGTCACTTAAGTGCACCAAGGATTTTAGTTCTTGAGAGCAATTTGCATTTCTCTTTAAGGTTTTGCCTATTTTCTATATAGCATATGCTGTCCCCATTGTACTTTTTTGTGATCAGGACTAATTTTTGCACAGTTTTTAATCTATTGCTTGACCTTTAAAGTTGAACTTTGTTCCTGTTACACAGAGGGCACTGTGCCAAGGTTTTTGTGCTACGATCCCAGAATATGATCATTGGCTTTACAATTTGGGACCTCAGGTGCATGTGACTTGACCACTGCACTAGAATGACAAGACTTAATCTTATCTGTTGCATTGTGGTTCATTGTCCTGCAATTTTTCTTCTAAACAGGGCTAGAAGACCCACAACTAACCTACACTGCCACTAACCTGTTGAACCAGGTCTGAGGAGTTTTGGCTGCTAATATGTCTTAGGTTTAAAAGCTTCCCACTGACTTACCCCACAATATCTGCTCTAGGCTTCATTTCTCTAATACTCAAGTAAGGCAGATTTTCCTGAAGCCCTTGTACATTATCTCAAATTGAAAAAAAAAACGTGTTTTATTCACTCTTTTCCTGGGTTCTATCTCTCTAGAATTTGTTTAAAGGCTTGATTTAACATTGTTTCTGAGGTAAACTGAGGAAAGTTCAAGCCAGCTATTGGCTTTTCTCTGCCATCTTTTTATGACTTTTTAAATTCCCCTTAAATGGGGAGTAGATTTAATATTGTTGATTAGGAGTAGATATTTTTAGAACAATTAGAGAACTTCTCCAAACAGAAGCAACTTTCTAGTTATTATGGATAGAAACATTCAATTCTTTCACTATGAATTTACATCTAGAAAAGATATCTGATATCTTGGAGGCAAAATCTCTACTTTTATAGAAATGTAAATTTAAGGCACAAAGAACTCAACAGATAGGCAGAAAATCAAATAGTAGGTGTCTGAGCTGAAAATTGAATCCAGATCTTCCTAATGCTAGAAGAAAGAGAAGAAATAGGAGAGACAACCAAGAAGTGGGAGAGATGGTATAAATGGTATTTATTTTTCAGAAACTAGAGAAATGAAGAAAATTCTCCAATAAAGTGAAAAAACAAGTAAAGTACATGGAGTTCTTTCACTTTCTCCATTTTCACATGCTGAGGTAATCCTATTGAAAACCATAAAGGCTTTGAGTGCTCCTTATCTTTGAGAGACAAGGAAATTTAAAGAGTACAAACATAAATGAGCATGGATTTATTTTTTATGCTTCAACAATAGACCAGTGAATTCTTCAGGGTTGTGTTTTTTTTATCTTTTATGACTCCATTTACCAGAAATGATTTTAAGGATGTTTAGTGACCTAATTTTGTTCTTCCCAATATTTTTCATTACATGCTAACAGGTAAACATGACTGTCAGACAATTTGTAAAATTTTGCTACAGATAAAAGCCAATAAAAATGAAAAAAGAATGAGTCATAGATAATAACCCATGAAATATATTGACATGACCAGACAGAAGTTGGGAGTTATTTGTCATTTTGAAACTAGTTATGAGAATGGTTATTAGAAGAAGATATAGTTGAACAACTTGAGTTAGATAAATAAAACAACATTTAAAAAAACCTATAAAGACTAGATCATTGTTCAAAATTTTGAAGGTTTATGACTTTGTGCACTTCAGGAAAAGTGCACAGTTCTATGTTCTACAGTCAGAAGTGGTGTTGATTACATCACCCTCTGGCATTTTAAGTTCTATTGTTCTTAACAGGGTCAATATAAATTAAATAATCACTGCATTAGAATCACTAATACTGACAAAAACCAAAAATATAAAAGGGATAATTCAATGTGTATTCCTTGTGTTCTCAGATTTAATATAAACCTAAAGATATAGGGGAGAATTCCAGTCAAGATGGCAGAGAGAAGCCAGTTATTGTTTTATGCTCTCCTGGCTTTCCCTCAGCACTAACATGAGCCAAGCTTCTTAACAGATTTGGGAACCACAGATCCCAGAAAAGAACGACCAACAAGGTCTATCAAAGGGGAGCCTGTCGAGACAGGGGTAGAGAACAGAGACCCAGTGCAAGGACAGTGGGTTGAGGCCAAGGGACTGACTTGAGAACAATGGTGGAAACATTTGTTGTGTGTGTGGCAGAAAGGAGAGCTCCAGGACAGGCCCAGATATCAGTCTAGTCAGCCAGGCTGATCTGGAAAACCCAGGCTTGAAGACCCCATGTTTTCAGTTGAGTCCCCCTGTTTCCAACTGAGCCCTCACATTCTTGTGGAGAATGAGATTTTCTCCAGAACAAACAGCCTCCCTCTGGTTTTGCACCTTGGACTGAAGTGTAGGTGTGAGGAGCAGATCTCCCCAAGCTCTGATTTTGGATTACAAAGCTGAACTATTTAGCCCCAAAAACCAGCCCACATTGAGCAAGGGGAGCCTAGATCCTGCTGCCTCCCCAAACCCACCTCCCACCCAGGCTTAAGGAGTGAGCCACAAATCATCATCATAGAGAAGCAAGAGAAGGCTTCTTACATCCCCTCTAGGCTGATCCACTGAATGACCACTAAATTGGGCAAAGGCTCTAGAGAATTCAACACTGAAGGTCTGTGAACCTTCACCAGCACAAATGCCTAGGGAAAGAAAGAACAGCATAAAGAGTGGGGTCTGTTGAATGTTACCTTGAAGCCAAGTATTCCAACTCAGAAAGAAATGGAACTTCAGAGAAGAATATGAATTGGTCTCTAGCCCAGAAGGATCTTTTAGAAAAGATCAAAAAAGAGTTTAAAAATGAAATAGAAAAATTGAAAAAGAAATGTCAGAGAAAATTAATATTATGCAAGAGAAAATTAACACTATACAAAAAGAAAAAATACTTTGAAAATACAATTGGACAAGTGCAAAAAGAAAATAATTCTCTCAAAAATGCAATTGGACAAATGTGAAAACTCCTTCAAAAATGAAATTTACCAATTAAAAAAGGAGATGTAAAAGGTAAATGAAGAAAACTCTTCACTAAAAAAAGATTGGATTCTGTGGAAACATGACTTTATGAGACACCAAGAATATTTTAAACAAAATTGAAAAAATGTAAAAAAGAAGAAAAATGTAAAATACCTCAACAGCAAAACAACAGACCTGGAGAAAAGATCAAGAAGATTCAATTCAAGTATCATTGGACTAATTGAACACCTTGATGAGGGAAAAATCCTGGGCTCCGTACTTCAGGATATAGTGAAGGAGAACTGGCCTGATAACCTGTAACTAGAGGGCAAAATAGTCATTGAAAGAATGCATTGTCCCTGTTCTGAAGGGGTCCCTAAGATTAAACGTTAAAGAATATTTTGACTAAACTCCAGAAATATTAGATAAAAGAGAAAATCCTGCAACAATTCAATTCAGACACAATTCAAATACCAAGGAGTCAGTTAGAATCTCACAGTACTTAGCTCCATCAAAACTAAGGAATCAAAGAGCCTGAAATATGATATTCTGGAAAACAAGGGAGCTTGGAATACATCCAATAATTCACTAACAAGCGAAACTGAACCTTCTCTTCTAGGGGAAAAAAAGATGGACATTTAAGGAAATAGGAAACATTCATCCTCATGAAAAGACCAAAGCCAAATAGAAAATTGGGGCTTCAAGCAAGATACTCAAGAGATATAGGAAAAGGTAAAAATGGGGAAAGAACAAAAATCCTGTTATTCAGTAAGCTGAAACTGACTATATTTACACCTAGGAAAACTTGAGAATTGGAATTCTCTTAGAGGTAACATGCTTAGCCAGAAATAATAGACACTTATGAGATGTCTGTGAGTCTAATGAAATGAATGAAAAAGTATATCCCCTTAAAAAGTAGGGGACAATAAAGAGATGGGAGGAAGGAAACGACTGAATGGGGAAAATTACATCTCATGAAGAGATGCCAAACAAATCTTGTAATTGAGCAGTAGAAGGGAGGAGATGAGAAGCACCTGGATTTTACTCTCATTAGATTTGGTTTAAAGAGAGATTAACTACACACACACACACACACACACACACACACACACACACACTCACACACACACACTCACACACAGAAACTTATTTGAGTTTATAATCTTATCTTACCTTTTAAGCATTATGAAGGGAAGGGAAGAAGGAAGGAGGGTCTGAAAGAAGAAGGGGAAAAGGGAAAGGTCAGAGGACAGGATAGAAGGGGATAAATAACCTAAAGGAGACAGAATTCAGAAGTAACATACTGGGGAATAGGGATAAGGTGAAAAAAGGGGAAAATACAATGAAGGGAAGAGGGCATGAAAGAAAATAAAGACTTAGTAATTATAACTCTGAAGGTAAATGGGCTGAACCTTCCCATGAAATAGAAGCAGATAACAGAATGTATTAAAAACCAGAATCCTTCAATATGTTGCTTACAAGAAACACATTTGAAACAGAGAGAAGCATAAAGAGCAAAGGTAAACTACTGGAGCAGAATAAATTGTGCTATAGCTGAAGTTAAAAAAGAAAAGACAGATCCTTATCTCAGACATAAAAGCTGCAAAAATAGAGCTTATTAAAATAGATAAAGAAGGGACAGGTGGGTGACATAGTGGATAGAGCATTGGCCCTGGAGTCAGGAGGACCTGAGTTCAAATTCGAACTCAGACACTTAATAATTACCTAGGTGTGGCCTCAGTTAAGCCACTTAAACCCATTGCATTGTCAAAAAAAGAGATAAGGAAACTAAAGAAGAATCTTCCTAAAAGGTACCAGAAACAATGAAGCAATTTCAGTACAAGATATGTATGCACCAAGTGGTGTAGTATCAGATTCTTTGAGGAGAAGCAGAGTGCCTTATAGGAAGATATGGGCATCAAAACTCTGCTGGTGGGAGATCTCAATCTCACTCTCTCAGAATTAGATAAATCTAACCATAAAATGAACAAGGAGGAAGTTAAAATGCTAAATAGAATGTTGTAAAACTTAGACATGATAGACCTTTTGGTGAAAATTGAATGAGAATAGAAAGAAATATACATTTTTTCTACAGTACATGGCACCCACACAAAATTGACCATGTACTTGGGCATTAAATGCTCATAATCAAATGCAGAATGAATGCATTCTTTTCTGACAATGATGAAATAACAATCACTTGCAGTGATGAGTCATGGAGAGATAAACTTAAAACTAATTGGCAACTAAATATTCTCATTTTAAAGGAGAAGTTCAAACAACAAATATTACAAAGAATTAGTAATTTCATCTAAAACAATGACAAAAATGAGACAACCTACCAAACCTTATGGCATACAGTGAAGGCTGTCATTTTGAGATATATTGTATCTCTAAATGTTTACAAGAATTAAAAAAGAAAAAGGAAATCAATTAACTGAGCATGCAATTAACAAGTTAGGAAAAGTACAAATTAAAACCCCCCCATTAAAAATCACATTAGGAATTTTAAAAATTAAAGCAAAAATTATTAAACCCAGATGAAAGAAAATTATTGAATTAAGAAATAAAACTAAGAGGTTTTCTATGAAGAAAAAAACAATAAAATGAGTAAGTCTTTGGTTAATTTATTAAAATAAATAGAGAAGCAAGCCAGATTACAAGTATCAAGAATGAAAAAAGGTGAACTCCCTACCAATGAGGAGGAAATTAAAGTTTTAATTCAGAAATATTTTGTGCAATTATATGCCAATAAATTTTATAATCTAAGTGAAATTGACAAACATATACAAAAAATATAAATTATCCAGGTTAAATGAAGAGGAAATTAAATACCTAACTAACCTTATCTTAGTAAAATAAATTCAACATGTCATCAATGACTTCCCTAAGAAAAAATCTCCAGGGTGAGATGAATTCAGAAGTAAATTCTATCAAACATTCAAGGAACAATTGGTTCCAATTTTATATAAATTATTTGGGAAAAAAGATGAAGACAGAACTCTTCCTAATTCCTTCTATGACACCAATATGGTACTGATACCTAAACCAGGAAGAGTCAAAACAGAGTATGAAAATTATAGACCAATTTCCCTAATGAATATGGAAGCAAAAATCTTAAATGAAATATTAAAAAAGTGATTTCAGCAAATTATAACCAGGAAAATACAATATGACCAAATAGAGATCATTCCAGGAATGCAGAATTGTAGGATTATCTCAATGGACACTGAAAAAATCTTTGTGAAAATATAGCACCCATTGCTACTAAAAACACCAGAGAGTGTAGGAATAAATGCATTGTTCTTTAAAATGGTATACCAATCAACCAGCATTATTTGCAATAGGAATAAGTTAGAAACATTCCCAATATGATCAGGGGTGAGACAACATCACCGCTGCTATTCAATATCATATTAGAAATATTCACTTCAGCTATTACAGAAGAAAAAGTATTGGAAGGAATTAGAATTGTCAAGGAAGAAACAAAACTCATTTTTTTCAGATGACATGATGGTATGTTTAAGGAACTCTAATAAATCATCTTAAAAACCACTGGACAAAAATTAGCAAATTTAGCAAAGTAACAAAATATAAAATATACCCACATAATTCCTCATTTCTATGTATTACCAACAAGATACAATAGCAAGAGATGGAAAGAGAAATCTCATTTAAAATAACATCAGCCAAGATAAATTACTTGGGAGTCTACCCTTCAAGGCATACTCAGAATCTCTATCATAACAACTGTAAAAGACTCTTCAGAGACATAAAAGCGGATTTATTTAGATCCGATTGATCAAAAATCAACTGCTCATGGATTGGTAGAGATAATATAATAAAATATTATTAAAATGACAATACTATTCAACTTAAACTATCTATTTAGTGCCATACCAATAAAACTTCCAAAAAATTACTTTAAGGAGGAAAAAATAACTAAATTCATATGGAGAAACAAAAAGTTAAGAATATAAAGTGCTTTAATAAGAAAATATAAAAAAGAAAAGAACTTAGACTTACTAGAAGTAAAGTAATATTATAAAGCACCAATCATCAAATCGATACAGTCCTGGTTAAGAAATAGATTGGTGGATCAATGGAATAGTTATGAGCAAAAGAGATAACAGGAAATGATTATAATAATTTGCTGTTTTATAAACCAAATAGTCCATCTTCCTGGACAAGAACTCACTCTGAAAACTGGAAGATAGTATCACAGACACTTGAATTGAATCAACATCTCACACCCTATACCAAGATAAGAAACTGGGTGCAGGATTAAGACAAAAAAGATAATATCA
Source organism: Macrotis lagotis (assembly GCF_037893015.1). NCBI lineage: Eukaryota > Metazoa > Chordata > Mammalia > Peramelemorphia > Peramelidae > Macrotis > Macrotis lagotis. The sequence continues at coordinate 136,803,988 of NC_133663.1, read as the reverse complement.
TAAACAAAATAGGAGAACAAGGAATAGTTAGTTTACCTTTCAGATCTAAGGGGAAAGGGGAGCAGGTTGTGACTAAGGAAGTGATAGAGAACATCATAAAAAAACAAACTAGATAATTTTGATCACTTTAAATTAAAAAAATACTTTTTCACAAATAAAAGCACTCTAAGATCAAAAGTAATATAGTAAATTGGGAGACAATTTGGACAACTAGTGTTTCTGACAATGGATTCATTTCTAAAATATTTAGAGAACTGAGTCAAATTTATGAAAAAACCATGTCATTCCATAATTGACAAATGTTCAAATGATATGCAAAGTCAATTATCAGATGAGGAAATCAAATCTATAGTCATATGAAAAAATTTTCTTAATGTTTACTGATAAAAGAAATGCAAATTAAATCTTCTCTGAGGTACCACCTTACTCCTCTAAGATTGGTCTATGTGACAAGAAAAGGATAATAATCAATGTTGGAGGGTATCTAGGACATTTGGAACACTAATGCTTCATTGATAGAGCTGTGAACACCTTTGTCAACTCCAACTTTTGTGGAGAGCAATTTGGAATTATGCTCCAAGTTCAATAAAAATGTGCATATCTTTCATTCTAACAATACCAGTCCTGGGTCTGTATTCTGAAAAGATCATGAAAATTTATAAAAACATCACATGTACAAAATATTCATAGCAGCTCTATTTGTAGTGGCAAAAAATTGAAAATCTAGGACATGTTTATCAGTTGGGGTGTAAGGGGATAATAGATAGAGTATGTGGCCATGAGGAGTTCATCCTGAGAGTCATTGAGACCTGGGACAACAGGAAGGTCCATACCAGAGTGCTCTGAACTCAGGAAGGAGCTCTGGCCCTTCTCTGTCTTTGTTCTCCTGCCTTTCATCCTTATCTTGTTGAATATTCTCAGGAAGGAACTTTTGTCCTTATCCCTCTGCATTTCATCCTCATATTGTTCAACTCTCCCAGGAAGGAGTTCTGGTACTTATCTCTCTACCTTTCATCTTTATCTTGTTGAAGATTCCACATTTTTCCAGGATACAGACCTTTTGTGGCAAGCCCATTACACTTCCACAGGCCTGGAGATGAGGGATGCTGATACAAGGGGACTAGGCTTATATATATACGCTTATTTCAACTATGTGAGTCAGAGATGTAGCATATACCTGCAATAAACTCCTTGCTTATCTCTCACTGGCTGACTTTCATTATTGAACATGTGGAACATGTCCGGCGGAGCTCCCCGAAGAGTTTTGTGAAATAAACTGAGACCCGGCTGCCCAGAGTGGACCGCAACATTGGGGAATGGCTGAACAAGTTATGTTATATGTTTGTAATGGAGCACCATTGCTCCATGAGAAATAAGGAGAGATGTGATTTGAAATCAGCTTGGAAAAACTTGCAAGAATTGAGTATATGCGAGATGAGCAGAATATTACAACAATATGGAGAGATAATTAAACCTGATGAACTTGCTCACTCCATCAGTGCAATAATCAGGGATAATTTTAGGGAATTTGTGATGGAGAAAATAATCTTATTCAGAGAAAAATTGTGGAGTTTACATGAAAATTATTATCTTCAATTAAAAAAATATTACGTATTACATGATTTTGCCATCTCCAATATTTTCTTTCTTCCTTATGAATATTTTTTCCTCTCAGCCCATTCAATTTTGATAAATGCATATCACGGAAAAATGTAAAGAATATCAGATTGCTTTCTATCCTACTGAAGGGAGAGGGAAAGGAGGGAGAGAGGAGGGAAATTATAAAATTCAAAACCTTGCAACAATGATTGTTAGAAACTACTATTTCATATAATTGGAAAATAAATAAAATATGTATATTTAATAAAAGACATAGGGGTTTACTAGGTGACACAGTAGTTAGCACACTGTCTTGGAATCAGGAGAACCTGAGTCTAAATCAAGCATCAGATAATTGATAATAACCTGCCTGTGTGACCTTGGACAAGTCACTTAACCCCACCACCTTACATAAAACAAAAGAAAAAAGAAAAGAAGTAACTATATACATGAAATGAAGTTTAATTAAATTAAAATTATCTCTTGCTAGACAGTGATGGCATTTATATTAACTATAACCTATTTTACAATTACATGAGAAAATATTTTTCTCCATTCATTCTTTTGCAAGCTTTTGAGATTTAAATTTTCTACCACATTTCCTTTTCTCCTACTAATACAGCAGGGAATAATTTGATCAAGTTTGTTCAAGTACAATCTTGTTTAAGATATTTACATATTAGTCAAGCTATAGAAGAAGAGTTAGAATTAAAGGAGAAAACCATTAGAATAAAAGAAAAAATATAAAAGAAGTTTGAAAAAGAGATCCTATTATGATTTACTCTTCATTCTGAATACCTTGTTTTTTCTCTGTATGTGGGTGTCAGGTCTTTCAGTATTGTTTTTGATGACTATACTGTGGAGAATAGCTATATTCATCATAGTTGATTTGTCTCAATGTTGCAATTAATGTTAATAATGCCTTCCTGGTGCTGCTAAATTCATTCAATATCAGTTCTTTGTATACTTTTCTGAATTGTTACTGCTCAAGATTTCTTACAAAACAGCAGTAATCCATATCATTCATATACCATAACTTGTCAGTCATTAACCACTTGATGGATATTCCTTCAATTTCCTATTCTTTGCCACAAAAGAAAAATCTGCTAGAAATATTCTTGTATAAATGGGTCTCTTCTCTTTTTAGTGACATCTTTAGGATAAAGACATTGTACTGGCATTGTTGGATTAAATGGTATGCATAGTTCCAAATTGTTGCCCAGAATAGTTGGGTGAGTTAATTACTTCACCACTAATTCTTTAATGGCTCAGTTTTCCCATGTCTTCTGCAACACTCAATATTTTTTAAGTGTGAAATGACATCTCAGTTATTTTAATGTGCATTATTTTTAAAAAATCAATAATGTTTCAGACCATTTTTTTCATATAACTGAAGATGACTTTAGTTTCTTCAACTGAAAATTGATTGTTCATATTGTTTGACCAATTATCAATTGTAGAATGACTTGTAATCTTATATATTTCACTCAGTTTGATAAATCAGTCATTTATTTGAAACATGAGCTGTGAAAATTGGTTCCAGGTTTTCTGCATTCCACTTAATTTTGGTTGCATTGATGTTATTTGTGCAATATTTTTTAATTTCCTGAAGCTGAAATTATCAGTTTTATTTTCTACCACCAGTCTTGTCCTAAAGTCCTTCCATCTCCAAACATCTGAAAAATTGGCTATTATCTATCCTCCTAATTGTCTTGGTTTATGATAGTACTTTTTATGCCTAAATTCTAAAATATTTATCTTGGTATATAGGGTGGGAGATGTTGGCCTCTGCCTAGGTTTTACCAAAGTGTTTTCCAGTTTTTCCAGCAGTTTCTGTCAAATACTGACTTCTTATCACAGACTTATAGTCTTTGAGTTTATTAAAGAGTAGATTACAAGAGTCATTTTCTATGATTTCTTTTGTAATTATTCTATTTCCCTAGTCTGTTTCTTTGATGACTTTTTCTTTATAATATAACTTTAGAACTGGTATGGCTAGACCAAATTCCTTTGAATTTTTTCATTGTTTTCTTTGATATTCTTGAACATTTGATACACTAAATGATTTTTATGACTATTTATTTAGCTCTGTAAAATAGTTTTTGGTAGTTTGAATGGTGGGTCCATGAATAAATCATTTAATTTTTGAGAATAATTATTTTTATTATATAAACTCATTCTACTATAAGATTATATTAAATAAATGCATGAGTAGCTGACATTTTTCAAATTCATTTTTATATCACTCTCTAATTGTGTGAAAAGTGTTTAGTAACTGAGTTTGTATAGTGGAAGTAGACTGCCAAGGATTTTACATTTTCTACAGTTACTTTAAGTGAAATTTCGCTGTCTATTACTTGGTATTGGGTTTTGTTGGTTATACAAAAAATAATGCTGATTGTGTGGACTTATTTTATCTCCTGTTACTTTGCTAAAGTTATTAGTTGTTTGATATATATTTTAGATGATTTTCTAGGAATCTCTAAGCATGCCTTTGTATCAGCTACAAAGAATGTTGTGTTTCCTCACTGCCAGTTCTAATTCATTTAATATTCTTTTTCTTTTATTGCTAAGGGTGACATTAATAGCACAATATTGAATTATATTGATTTGGTTTTGGTGATTGTGACTGATTGTATTGATAAGGAAAATTCATGTTTCACCTCTGATCTTATTGCAAATGTTTCATTGTCACTAAATATATGTGTTGACAGTTTTAGATTGATATTTTTCACCATTTTAAGTAAATTTTTTCCTATTTTTCTAATGTTTTAATAGTGAGTGCTGTATTTTGTCAAAGAATATTTCAAATTTATTGATGTAATAATCTGTTAATTTTGTTATTCCTAAATTCAATTATGCTGATTTTTTCCTAATATCAAATTACCTCTGTATCTGGTATAAATCCTATGTGAGCAACTTTTATCATCATTGTACTAATTTGCTGTCATCTCTTTGCTAAAATAATGTATAAAATTTTTGCATCAATATGGATTAGAGAGATTAGTCTTTAATTTTCTTTATTTTGATTCATTCTGTTTTAGCTATCAGCACTTTGTTGAAATCATAAAAGGAGTTTGGAAGAAATTTTTACCTATTTTTTTCAAAAAGTTATTTAGAATTGGATTTAATGGATTTAATTTTTTCTTAAATGCTTGATTGAATTCACTTTTAAGTCCATCTGGCTCTGGAGACTTTTTTCTTAGTTTGTTTATTTCTGGTTTATTCAATTTATTTATCTGAAATAATACATGGCATTTTAAAAAGTAAAGTCAGGGATGCCAAAGTAAAGAGAAATTTAATTTTGAAAATTCCTGAGAAATTTTGGAATAAAGAGGCAATAATACAGATGATAATTAAAATACACTGTTTTAATCATTTCTTTAAAGTGATATAGATATCATCCATTTCAGAAATCACTAAGAATGAAGAAAGGTAGGGACAGCTAGGTGGCACAGTGGATAAAGCACCGGCCCTGGAGTCAGGAGTACCTGAGTTCAAATCTGGCCTCAAACACTTAATAATTGCCTAGCTGTGTAGTCTTGTGCAAACCACTTAACCCTGTTTGCCTTACAAAAACCTAAAAGAAAAAGAATGATGAAAAGCATGATATCTAGGCAATAAAATAAATTTAAAAAAATTAGAGAAATCAGAGTACTTAGCTCAAGTACTGAAGAGTTTGACGTTTTATTCCTTGGAAGATATGCATCATGATGAAAAGAGAAATGGGAACTTCATGAAAAATTGTGTCCTAAGTACACCACTACATACCAAAATTGAGGAAGGGAGAGCAAAAACCCCCATATTTACCTTTATATTAAATTGAGAAAGAGAAAAGACACAAGCCATGGTTATTCCAAACAATTTATTCTGTAGCCTTAACTTATTGTAATAAGCTGACACATAAAAAATTCAGGAAACTGAAATTCCATCACCACTCTCTAATGAGTGTAGATATTTAGCATTTATATTCTGAATTTTATCCTTCTTTTTTACATTGTTAACTTGAACTTGATTAGGGTTGTTTGCTGAACCAATAGGGAGTTAGTTGGATGTAGAAAAGTGACAGGGAACTATGTCTATGATTAGATTTATTATTTCCTCTCTGAGGAAACCAATCATCAATACAATGTAATATTATTTTTTAATATTACTATATTCAATCATTCTCATGTCCCTGAAAATATTCAGTATGAAAATTCAACGTTAGTGGGTGCATCAAGCAGGGTGACTAAAGGAACAAGTCATAGTATTTTTGGTCAATTAATTGTTATTATATGAATTGGATATATGAATTTCTGTATTCCTCATCCCAAAAGTTTTTAATTCATAAATTCACTTTTTCTCACTGATTAACAGCAACAGTAATGTGGTATAAACATAATTCAATATGGAATTAAATCTTTGTTTTCCTTAATCAGAAATCTTATCTACATATTCTCAAAGAAATTATTTTTTTAGTTATTTCTTTCCTGAAATTATATTTTCTTTCTCAATTTGGTTTCAATATTTTAGAATTTCAGTCATGTAATAATGGTCTTCATCTTTGTTTCTTTTAATTTTCTTTTTTTGTTTTTTAGGATTTTGCAAGGTAAATTGGGTTAAGTGACTTGCCCAAGGTCACACAGCTAGGTAATTATTAAGTATCTGAGGCCGGATTTGAATTCAGGTACTCCTGACTCCAGGGCCGGTGATCTATGTATGCACTGTGCCACCTAGCCACCCTGTTTGTTTTAATTTTCAATCATTGTTTTTCTTTTTACAGATTCATTGCCTTGCATTTATGCATAAAATGTGACATTTTGATTCATCTAAATGTAATTTTAAATTATTTCAAACATTAGAGCCATCAATCAATTCATAAGTAATTTACTTCACTGAAAACAGCATTATTTAATGAATCTAAACCATTATTTCTTATTGAGAATTCCCTACATGTGTTTTCTTTTGAACCAAATGCTTCAGCAACTTTAACTTATTGTTTTGTCCATGAAGAACATAGGTTTCCCACTGATTTCAAAAGTAATTTTTTCTTCACATTGAAAGACTTGGAGAATGGTCTGCAAAACATACAAAATAAATCCATTAGAGAGAACAAAGGATAACTGTGAAAAGTATAATCCCAGACAGAGCTATATAATTCAAATATGTGATTTTGAATGTCACTAAAAGTAGATTACTTTTTATATGACACTTTCAGTTTTGCAAATTACTTCATATACTCATTGACTATATTGGAAAGTATTTTGTTTTCCTCCTTAGAGGTCTTCAAGATAAGTGAGTCACAAATTTTGAATATGTTGTATAAATTATTTTTATACAAAGGCTCGTCAAGTCAACTTTTGCGATTTCTTTATTTTCTTTCTATTTTTGAGTAGCATATTTTTTTCATCCATATGTATATGTATATTTTTAAATCACCCTTCACTCCAACCCTCCTCCACTTAGTGGCAGTCAGATTAACATTGTACATACATATTTTTGATAAATATTTTTACAGACTAGTCACTTTCAGTATGAGGAATTAGAATCAAGAGATGATTTTTATAGGGTTCATCAGATTCTGAAGGATTTTTTTCTTTTGTTTTCTTATGTTTTTCTTCCTCTGGATGGGGATATTGTCCAGAGTCAGTCTAAAAGGGGTTATCCTAGCTCTCTGTACTGCTGAGAGGAGCTGCTTCCATCAAGACTGATCATCTCACATATCTCACAATGTTGTAAATGTAAATTGTAAATGAGATTGCTTTTCATGTCCTGTTTTCTGTAACTTTTTCTTGAATACCATCAAATAAGTAGTACAATAATATCATTTAGCCTGTATGATGATAAAAATTACATTGCTAGCAATTGTTTAAGACAATGTATAAACCCTATTACTAAATCCATCAATTTTTCCACTAAATCAAAATACCAAGTTCTCTAGTCACACACACACACACACACACACACACACACACATACATATATGTATACACACATAGAAGTATACATGTTTCAAGTCACATACATCATATAAACATATGGTACATGTAAAGCAGCACACACATATATACCTATGCATACAAACATGTGTATGTATAAATACACATATAATTATATCTCTAACTTTCCCCATTGCTGAGATTAGTAAACACAAATTGTTTAATTTAGTCTTAAAATTAAAATCAAATGAGGCAAAATTTATATATCTGGGTATAGTTAGTAGAGAATAACTTTAAGTGATATTTAGAGAAATTAATATTTCTATGTAATAACCCATTTTTATTTAATAATATGTTCATGTAAATCAAAAAATTAAAGGTTGAATTTATAGAATAATTGAAATAAAAGTTATTTTATAAAGTCATATGCAATCTTTTATAATTAACTCTATTAATAGACATGGAATTGACATTTAGTAATGACAGACTAAATGAGGTAGAAATTTATATTATTAAATAACATTATTAGAATCCAGTTTCTGGGTAAGAATTATTTAACTTTTTTAGGAGTTTCTTCATCAGTAATAATTTCTATTAAATATCTGAGGTGTCTTCCACTTCAAATCTGATAATGTAATTTTCTTTATAATTATAGAAATAACATTCACAGGTAATTTTAAGAAGCATACGTTAAAAATAAAACACTCAACAACAAAGCACGTATTAGGATCTAGACACAGGGGAATACAAAAATAATAATAAGACAGACTGCTGCTGAAGGAGCTTGTATTCCACTAAGGTATAATCAATGCAAAATGAGTCAGAAAGCATTAACATATGTAAAATATACACAAAGCAGTTACTTGGTAACTTCAGAATAAAAAAGCTTCTGAGGGATCAGAAAAGTGCCCATTTAAGGAATAACTTTTTTTTTTTTTAGATTTTCGCAAGGCAATGGGATTAAGTGGCTTTCCCAAGGCCACACAGCTAGATAATTATTAAGTGTCTGAGGCTGGATTTGAATTCAGGTACTCCTGACTCCAGGGCCAGTGGTCTATCCATTGCACCATCTCACCACCCCATAAGGAATAACTTTTAACTTAAACCTTTAATAAAAATAAGGTAATAGGATCAGAGTTCTAAAATTGGAATCAGGAAGACAGATCTTCCTGAGTTCAAATCTGGGCTCAGACTTGAGTTGTTTGTCACTGGGCAAATCTTATAACCTTGCTCATCTAATTTCCTGCTTTGTAAAATAAGCTACAGAAGGAAATGGTAAACCACCCATGTAATTTTGCCAAGAAAATCTCAAGTGGCAATATGACATGTCAGATTAAACCAGGAGGATACAACAGCAAAACAGTAGAAATGAGAAGAGAGCATATAGATTGAGGACCATGTGAAAAAAAAGTGACTGAAATTATTGTGACATAATGTGTTATAGGAAAAGGGATCAGAGGATTTGAAAGCAAAGGTAAAATTAATTAATGCTGAATAGATTAAGTCTGGCAAAGGAGAAAGTAAAACTAGGTCAGGGATGAAAACTTTAAGAGAGAATGTTATTTGGAAATCACAGAAAGGAAAAAACCACCAAACATGATATGAAAAACCATTCATGATATAATTTTTTTAAATTAAAAAGGAGCAGCTAGGTGGCACAGTGAATAGAGCACTCATCTGGAAGTCAGGAGGACCTGAGTTCAAATCCTGCCTCAGACACTTAATAATTACTTACCTATGTGAACTTGAGCAAATAACTTAATCCCATTGCATTAAGTTTTTTTTTAATTTAAAAATACATGTAGGATACATGGAATGTGAGAGAGTAATGATTGGATAAAGTAATTTTATAAGTATCGATATTGAAAAAGAATATCAGTGGGTACTTGTAGCATCAGAGTTGTGAGCATTACAATGTGCAACTGAGTTAGGATGAACAAACATAATGAAGCCTGCATAACATGGAGTGGGTTAAATTTGAATTGAAGACCATTTTCGGGCAATAAATCCTTTGATTAAGGAAGGAGAATGCAATGGGAGCTAGTAGATAACTGACACAATATTCTTAACTGAAGGACATTTCTACATATAATGGTCTTTTAAAATTTATCATCTTAAAATGTTCCTTAGGAGATTGTCAGGTTTGCCTTGGTCTCTTAAGTAACATTTAAATAGGTGGAGAGGTATGACTTAAAGAAAAGTATTCATGGTTTTTAGAATATCTATTAAGTCATACACACTTGCTCTAATGGCAATTGTTGAAATTTCTAAGACTTCAAATATTACAATGAAGTAATAAAATCAAATAAGAATAACCAAAAAGTATCATATTATTCATAATAATTTACAAACTACCAAAGATAAAAATTTATGACTAATACCAGTGTAAGCTGTTATTGATATTCAATCATTTCTGACTCATTATAAGCCTATTTGGGGTTTTCTTGTCAAAGATATTCTCCAGCTCATATTTCAGATAAGGAACTAAGAGAAATAGTGTCAGTTGTCTAGTATCAATAAGTTAGTAAAGTGTCTGAAGTTAGATTTAAAATAAGAAAATGAGTTTTCTTAATTTCATTACCAAGAATCTATCCACTGTTCCATCTAGCTCACAACTGTAATGTATAGACATTCTCAAGAGACCAATATCCCTGAGAAGCAATTCTTTAAAGTCAAAGGTAAAGCTCTTAGTTTTGATATATCAGTAGAAAATACTCTCTTTTTTCCCACATCACAATATATTGAATTTATATTATAGCTCCTCAAGAAGCTCTCTATGGGCAGAGACAAGATGGTGGCATGAAGGCAGTAGTTCCCAGGAACTCCTTCCCCCCAAAACTCCAAAAGCCAACAAATTATTACTCTAGTTAAAATATAGAGGGACAGAACCCACAGAAATACTGAGTGATACATTTTCCCAGTCCAAGATAACTTGGAGGTTTCATAAGAAAGGTGTATTTTACTGAGACCGGGAATTGGGAAAAAGCCCAGGTCACAGAACAGCCCCAGAACAGCTTGAAGGGGTGGGGAGAGAATTCTGCTACACCAGAATATGTGTGGAGTAAGGAGCACAGGCTCCAGAATATGCAGTCAGAATGTGGAGAAAGCAGCCTGCACCTCCATAGCATAGTGGGTCAGGGAAGACGGCAACAATTTCTCTGCTGTCCCTCAGGACACGACTCTGCTGCTAGCCCACACTCATATACAGGTTGTAGTTCGCTTGAATACTAAGTAGCCAAACAGGACCCTCCTTACAACTCCAGGGCAGAGGGAAGTGAGGTGGTCATCTACATATCAAAACACAAATAAGAAAGCATATTACCTTGGAGGAGTGAAGGTCCTTGGAGGAGTGAGGGTGCTCCCTCCCAAAGAAACAAAGCCTTGGAAGTGCTGTAAATTGGTCTTGGACTGAGAAAATGAGTAAACAACAGAACAAGAAGAATCTGACCATAGAGAATTACTTTAGTCCCATGGAAGATCAAAACACATACTCAGATGATGAAAAAATTGAAGCTTTCAAATCCAAATTCTCCAAGAGAAATAGAAAATGAACTCAGAATATGGATGAGCTTAAAAAAAGACTTTGAATAGCATTTAAGGGAAGTGGAGGAAAAATTGGAAGGAGAAATAAGAGCAATGCAGATAAATCATGAAAGCCAAAGCAACAGCTTGGGGAATGAAATGCAAAAAAAAAATACTGAAGAAAATAATATGTTTAAAACAAGTTTAGGCTCAACAGAAATAGAAAAACAAAAGGCAAATGAGGAGAAGAACACCTTAAAAAAGCAAAGTTGGCCAGCTGGAAAAGGAGATAAAGGTCTCTGAAGAAAATAACTCCTTCAAATGCAGAATGGAACTAAAAGAACCTGATGACTTTGCAAGAAAGCAGGAAGAAATAAAACTCTTCCAAAAAAGGCAAAAATTAGAAGAAAATGTAAAATATCTCATTGGAAAACTAACCAACTTCACAAATAGATCTAGAAGAAATAATTTAAAAATTATTGGGCTATCTGAAAGTCATGATCAGAAGAGCCTAGACTTCATTTTTCAAGAAATAATGCAGCAAAATTGCCCTAAGATCCTAGAAACAGAGAGTAAAATGGTAATGGAGGGAAGTCACAGGTCACCTCCTGAAAGAGATCCCAAAAGAAAATGTTCCAGGAATATTATAGCAAAATTCCAAAACTCCCAAATCAAAGAGAAAATTCTAAAAGCTGCCAGAAACAAACAATTCAACTACCAAGGCTCCACAGTCAAGATTATACAGGATCTGGCAGCATCTACATTATGGGATCACAGGGATTGGAATACGAAATTCCAGAAAACTAAAGATCTTGGTTTACAACCGAGAATCAACTACCTAGCAAAACTTAACTTCCTCTTTCAGGGAAAAAGATGGATTTTCAGTGAAACAGAGGACTTTCAAAGTTTCCTATTGAAACAACCAGAACTGAACAGAAAGTGTGATCTCCAATTACAGGACTCTGGTGAACCATAGAGAGGGTGGATGATAAGGACTAACTATGAGGAACTTAATGATATTGAAGTGTTTGTATTTCTACATGGGAAGAAGATATTGATAACTCTTATGACCATTCTCATTTATAAGAGCTGGTAGAAGGATCATATATATACAGGACACAAAAAGGATTGGAATATAATGGTATAGTATGCTAAAATGGATTCAAAGGGTGATAAATGAAAGTACTGGGAGGAAGGAAAAGGAGATGAAGAAGAAGCTAATAAATTTCAAATAAGAGTCGAGAAAAAGCTTTTTCAGTAGAGTGGAAAGGGAGAAGGCAAGGGGGAATGAGTGAGCCTTCATTCTCATCAGCAATGGCTCAGAGAGGAAATAACCTACACACTTAATAGGGTGATGAAATATTTCTTACCCTAGAGAAAAATGAGAAGGAAAGGATGGGATAAGGGGGAAGGGGGGAGGGAGGAGGGAATAGGTGATAGAAGAGAGGGAAGATTGAGGGAGAGGGTACTCAGATACAGCATACTTTTGGACAGGCCAGAATGAAAGGAGAGAGAGAGAGAGAGTATAGTAAGTGAGAGTGGGGAGGAATAGAGTGGAGGTACATCTAGTAATAGCAACTGTGGGAAAAATATTGAAGCAACTTTTCTGGTGGGCTTATAATAAAGAAAGCAACTTACCCCAGAGACGGAGCCATTGGACTCTGAACGCAGACTGAAATAAATTCTCTCTCTCTCTCTCTCTCTCTCTCTCTCTCTCTCTCTCTCTATTCTTGAGGTTTCTCATTTTTTGGGGGGGGTTGGTTACTTTTATAACAAAGTCATTGTAATAATAAATTAAAGTTCACTTGCAAAAAAAATAGACCATGAGGGATGGGAATTCAGGTAAGCCTGGAAGGATTTGCATGAACTGAAGCTGAACGAGATGAGCAGAACCAGAAAAGCATTGTGCATGCTAACAACAACATGGGGATGATGACCAGCAGTGATGGACTTGCGCATTCCATCAGTGCAACAATCAGGCACAATTTTGGGGTATGTGTGATGGAGAATACTATCTGGATCCATAAAAAGAATTGTGAAGTTTAAAAAAAAAACCCAAAGACAATTACCTTTAATTTAGCTGGCAAAAAATCCATTATCTTAGTATGTAATTCTGCTATCTCTCATGCTTCATTTTTCTTCCTTAGGAATATGATTACTCTCCGATCACATTCAACTTAGATCAGTGTATACCCTGGAAACATTGTGAAGACTGACAAATTGCCTTCTGTGGTGGGGAGGGGAGGAAGAAAGATTAGGGGGAAAATTGTAAAACTCAAAATAAATAAAAGAATTAAAAAATAATCTCTATAGACAATCATCCTGAGACAAAGCATCATGCATAGTCAAATCATTTAATGAACCATTTATCCCACCCTCCCCAAACACACTCCCTCCAATAGTAGCCAATGCACCAAGCAAAATAAAATCTCTTCACGATATTTTCATGTATAGTCCCATGAAGTACAATCTCTCGCTCTATCTCTATAACAAGCCAAACAGACCTTACAGTCTTCATCAACCAAAGTATAGGATACACTATCTCCTGTCACTAATATGATGGTAAAACACTCTTTAACTAAAATATGAATTGGGACAAGATCACTTCCAAATCTATTTATGTACAATGCTTCTAAGTACTCTCCCACCTTCTTCCCCTAATATACTACAGCCCTCCTTAACTGAGGTATCTGGGAAAATAAGGTTATTTCTTTTTTTAATTTTTTAAATTTTTATTTATTTACACATTGCTAAAATAAATATAACCCCTCTAATCTCCCACGAAAATAATAAAAAACTCATGAGAAAAAAGTGAAAGACAAAAAATGTGCTTCTGTTTGTGTTCAGATACAATCAGCTCAGTTCAGATACAATCTGTCTCTGTGTTGAGTTGCATTCTTTACCATATATCCATCAGAAGAGTTACTTTCATATTTTTCCAGTTGCTGAGCTGATTGTAATTCCCTCCATTCATTCCTCCCCCACTATAATTTATTATATTTTCCTCTCTCCTTTCACTATATCCCTATTCAAAAGTGTGCTACGGGGCAACCAAGTCACACAGTGGACTGACCCAAGACTATATTCTACCTGAGAGACCCAGCAACCACCCAGCCTCAAGTTTCTGGACAGCGCACAATCCCACTACCTTGTAAAAAGTAACAAAGAAAATGTGTTGCATCTGACTACCCTCTCCCATGATCTATCCTGTCCTTTATCACCTACATCATCCTCCCCTCCGCCACTCCCTTCTCTTTTATTATTAATTAATTATTTAATTCCCATCCATTTTTACATGCATATTTACAATTTACAAAATTTCCCAACCCCCTCTCCCCTCAGCAGGGAATAGTCAGGTTTGGACTTTACATATATATATATATATATATACATATACATATATATATATGCATATATATACATGTATATATATGATATAGATATATAGATAGATATAGATAAATATATATATATATATATATATATATATATATATATATATATATATATATATATATAAATTAGTAATTTTTGGCATGGGGAATTAGGATTAAAGGAGAGATGCATAAGAGATAATTTTAAAGTGTTCATTATATTTGGAAGGGTTTTTTTCTACGTGCTTTGTTTTGTTTTTCTTCCTTTAGTTGGGGATAACATAGTTTATAAGCAGTCAAATACAGTTGTCCTAGCTCTCTGGTCTGTCGTGAGGAGTTACTTCCATCAAGGTTGTTCATCTCATAATGTTATTGATGTGTACATTGTTCTCTTGGCTCTACTTTCACTCAGCATCAGGTCCCATATGTCATTTCATGCTTTTCTAGAGTCTGAGCAGTTATAGTTTCTTATCAACCAATAATATTCCATAGTATTCATTAGCCATTCCCAAATTCATGGGCATCCCTTCAATTCTTAATTTTTTGCCACTACTAAAAGTGCTGCTATGAATATTTTGGAACATGTAGGACTTTTACCATTTTTTACAACTTCTTCTGGATGTAGTCCTGCAATTGTAAAAAAGAGTATGAAAAGTTTTATTTGTCTTTGGGCATGGTTCCATATTGATCTCCAGAAAGGCTGGATCCATTCACAACTCCATCAGCAAGGCATCAAAATGTCCCAATATACCCACAACCTCTCCAGCATTGATCATCTTCCATTTTTCTCATCTGGGCTAATCTAATAGGTAGGAGAATATAGCTCATTGTTGTTTTAATTTGCACTTCTATAATCAATAGTGATTTGGAGCATTTTTTTCATATGATTATAGATAGCTATAATTTCTTCATTTGAAAACTGTCTGTTCATATCCTTTGACCATTTGTCAATTGGGGAATACATTGTGATCTTATAAATTTGATGTAATTTTCTATATAATTAAAAAATGAGACCTTTGTCAGAATTTCTGGTTGTGAAGCTTTCTGCTTTTCATCTAATTATGGTAGCATTGGTCTTATTAGTGCAAAACCCTTTTAATTTAGTGTATTTAACATCATTCATTTTGTAGTTTATAATGTGTTCTAATTCCTGTTTGGCCATAAATTTATCCCTTTTCCATAGATCAGATTGTTATTGTATTTTTGGTCTATTAATTTGACTATGTTATCATTCTTTATGTGTAAATCTTGTACCCATTTTGACCTTATTTTGGTATAGGGTGTGAGAAGTAGATCTATGCCTAGTTTTTGCAAAACTATTTTCCAGTTTTCCCAACAATTTTTGTTAAAGAATGAGTTCTTACCCCAATGGCTAATTTCTTTGTGTTTGTCAAATAGTAGATTGCTGTAGTCATTTACTGCAGCTTCTTTTGAACATATACAAATCCACTGATCATTTATTCTATTTCTGTTTTTTCATTTTTTATTAAAGATTTTATTTGAGTTTTACAATTTTTCTCCCTATCTTACTTCCCTTCCCCCATTTCTTAACCAGTACCATGCAGTTTTGGTGACTCCTGATTTATAATATAGTTTTAGACCATGTAGAGCTAGGCCACCTTCCTTCCATTTTTTTTTCATTATTACCCTTGCTATTCTTGCCATTTTGGTGCCCCAGATGAATTTTGTGACTATTTTACTAAGCACAGTAAAGCATTTATTTGGTAGTTTGATTGGTACAAAACTTGAATAAGTAATTTAATTGGGGTAAAATTGTCATTTTTTATTTTTTAGACTGACCTATCCATGACAATTTGACAGTTTTTCAATTATTTAGATTTGACTTTATTTGGATGAGGAGAGCTTTATATTTGTGTTCGTACATTTTCTGGCTTTGTCTTGGGAGGTAGAGTCCCAAGTATTTAATGTTGTCCATATTTATTTTAAATGGAATTTCTCTTTCTATCACTTGTTCTTGGACTTTGTTTTTCAAATATAGAAATGTTGATGATTTATGTGAGTTTATTTTATATTCTGCTAATGTACTGAATTTATTAATTGTTTGAAGGAGTTTTTGAGGATGTTTTCATGGGTTCTCTAGGCATACCATCCTATAATCTGCAAAAAGTGCAAGTTTTACTTCTTCATAGCCAATTCTGATTCCTTCCATTTCTTTTTCTTCTCTTATTGCTACTGCTAGAATTTCTAATACTATATTGAATAGTAATGGTGATAATGGGAATCCTTGTTTCACCTATGAATTTATTGCAAATGTTGAGTTTAAAAACCAAAGGAGAGAAGAAGAAAAATGGAAAGAAGAAATCAAAGTCCCATTAAATGTAATATGTCTTGATGGTTTTTAGATAGAAACTATTTATTATTTGAAGGAAAATTTCATTTATTACTAAACTTTCTAGTGTTTTTTTAATAGGAATCAATGTTGACATTTTATTAAAAGGCTTTATCACCATCTATTGAGATAAACTTCTGATTTCTGTTGGTTTTACTATTTATATGCTGAATTATGTTGAATGTTTACCTAATGGTAAATAATCCCGGCCTACCTGGTATAAATCCAAACCGATCATGGATTATTATCCTCATAATAACTTGCTGTAGTCTTATTACTAAAATTTTATTTAAGAGTTTTGCTCTAATAGTGATAAGAGAGATTGGTCTATAATTTTATTAGTCTGTGTTGATTCTTTCCAGTTTAGGTATGAGCACCATATTGGTGTCATAAAAAGGAGTTTGGCAAAACTACTTCCTCTGCTATTTTTTAAAATGCATTGTTCCTAAAATTAATTGTTTCTTAAATGTTTAGTAGAATTCACTTGTAAATCCATCTGGATCTAGAGATTTTTCTTAAGGAGTTTATGGATGGTTTCTTCAGTTTCTTTTTCTGAAATGGGGATAAGTAATTGATTTCCTCTTCTGTTATTCTGAAAAGATTGTATTTTTGTAATTATTCATCCATTTCATTCAGGTTATCCCATTTATTGGTACACAAAAACTGGCAAAGTAGCTGCAAATTATCTCTTTATTTTCCTTGTCTTTGGTGTTATTTTACCCTTTCATTTTTGATATTGGTAATTTGATAATCTCCTTTATTTTTTAAAATCAAATTACTCAAATGTTTGTCTATTTAATTAGCTTATTTAGTAAAGCCAAGTCAGTTCTATTTATGAGATCGATGGTTTTCTTGCTATCCATTTTATTAATCTCTCCCTTGATACATACGTATTTAGTAATGATATATCTTCATTTCCAATGGTGCTTTTGAAGTAAATTTTAAGATTTCCTTTAAGATGTTTCCTTCCTTATCCCCTTTTAATGGGATTTATTTCCTTTTCTAATGGAGTTGATTTCATTGGTCAACATGTCACAATTTTCCTTCATGACTTTGATTTCTTCTTTCCATTTTTCTTCTTCTCTCCTTTGGTTTTTAAAGTTTTTAAACTCTTTGATGAACTTTCATATTTGAGTCCAATTTAGAGACTTTTTTTGATATTTCCAAAATGAATGTTTTTTTCACTGCTCTCTTCTTCAGACATGGCATTGCTGCCATCTTTGTCTATAAAGTAATTTTCTGTAGTGAGTACTCTTAGCTTTTTTGTTCATTTTTTGCTGTTTTAGTTATGCTCCTGGGTTAAATGAAGTAGAGATCCAAACTTTTATTTTGTTGATGCTTTTATCTGATTTCCTGACTTGTTCTTGGTCAAAATGTTGCCTTTGTAGTCCAGGCCTTACCTTTATAGAGTTTTTTCCCTTTTTTATGTTCATGTTCTGACCTAAGAGAGGATTGTTGCCAACCTATTCCTGTCTTTTACCCCCGTGTTTTCAGGTTTCAGACTTTGTTTAGGATCGTGATACTCCCTGCTGGCTTGCTATCTAGCTTCTGGGAGCCTATGTAATTATTAAGCTGTTGAGATCTGGATTGCACTGTGGCTAAATGTATCCTACTGACTTTCCCCACTCTCCTGCCTCCTGTACTTTATTTCCCCTTTCCCCCAAAGAGGCAGTCCTTCACAGAAGATATTCCATTATGCCTACAGTTGAAAACTTCTTTGAATCTTCTCCTTTTCTTGTTGGGATCTGAAGTGTGAATGTCAGAGAAGAGGCTTCATTTATCTTTGGTAGGGAAAGACTTTGGGAGCATGTTAGTTTCACCCTCCTATCTTGGATCAACCCCAGAAGTTTCCCTGGGTGTTATTCTTATAAAACTTTGGTAATTCTTAGCTAATCTCCTACAAAGTCTGTCCACTTTTTCCCATCCCCTTTATCTCCTTGTTTCTTTAGATTTCTATGCAATATCAAGTAGATATGTTGTTTCTTCTCTGAGCCATTTTTAATGAGAATTAAGTATTTCTTCTTCCCTTTTACCTCCCTGCTTGCACTGCATTGTAAAAGTTTTTCCTTGACTCTTTTACACAAAATATCTTTGCTCATTGTACTTCTGCTTCCTCTTTTTCTTAGTACATTTTATTTCACTCATTGTCTCCATTTTTGCCATATATTATACCTTCAAATTTAGCCCTCTCCTTTGCCTTGTGCATATATACTCCTTCTAACTGCTGTATTAAATGAGGTTTATATGAGTATCATCAGTATCATCTTTCCATGCAGAATTACACACAGTTCATAATTAAGGCACTCATAATTTACCCTTCATGTCCACATTCTCTGTGTTTCACTTGAGTCCTGTACTTGGAGATCAAACTTTATGATCATCTCTGACCATTTCAACAGGATGTGAAATTCGCCTATTTCATTGAATGTCCATCTTTTCTCCTAGAAGAGTATGCTCAGTTTTGCTGGTTAGTTTATTCTCAGTTGCATTTCAAGCTATTTAACTTTCTCACATATTATATTCCTACTCCTAGTTAGATGAAGCTAAGTCCTTAGTAATTGATTGTTACTCCATGATATTTGAATTGTTTCCTTCTGGTTGGTTGTAATAATTCTTTTTGACTTGGGAGTTCTACAATTTGGCTATATTATTCCTGGGAGTTATTTTTTGTATCTCTTTTAGGAGGAGATCTTTGGAATCTCTAAATTCCCATTTTTGCCTTGTACTTCTAGGATTTCAGTGGAATTTTCCTGTAAAAATACTTTACAAATGAAATCAAGGCTCTTTTCCTGATCATGACTTTCAGGTAGCTGAATAAATTTTAAATAACTTCTGAATCTGTTTTCCATGTCAGCTGTTTTATCAGTGAGATATTTCATGATTTCTTCTAGTTTTTCAGTCTTTTGTTACTGTTTTATTGTTTCTTGATTCCTTGCAAAGTCATCAGCTTCCTTTAGCTCCATTACACATTCGAAGGGATTGTTCCCTTCAGAGAATTTTCTTATCTCCTTTTCCATTCTGGTTTTTTAAGGTATTCTCCTCATTAACTTTTCAGAATTTTTTTTTCCATTTGACCTAAACTGGTTTTTAACCTTTTGCTTTCTTCTGCATTTTTTTGGATCTCCTTGCCTAAGCTGCTGAGTTGATTTTCAAGTTTTCTGTCTTCTCTCTCATTTTCCTTTCCAATTTTCCTCTACGTCTCTTACTTGATGTTAAAAATCTTCTTTGAGTTCTTCCATAGTCTGAACCCAATTCCTATTTTTCTTGGAGGCTTTGGATATAGAAGCCTGTACTTTGTCATCTTCTGATTGTGCGTTTTCATCCTCCATGGGAACAAAGTAATTTTCTATGGTCAGGGTCCTTTTTTCTGTTTACTCATTTCACCAAACTGTGACCTGGCTCTGGGGTACTTTCTGAGCTTATGAGTATTATTAGGATGCCCCCATAAGTACCTC